>NW_010314775.1:1565-1851 GCF_000700745.2 Antrostomus carolinensis | reverse complement strand
TGACACCAGTGACACCAGTGACACCAGTGATGGGGGGTGGGGTCGGGGGGGTCCCTGTCCCATCCCCGGTGTCCCTGTCCCCAGGTGTGTGACTGGAAGGAGCCCCAGGAGCTGCGGGAGCTGCTGGACCTGGAGCTGCGGAGCCGCGGGGAGACGCCGGGGCGGCTGCTGGAGCGATGCCGGAGCGTCATCCGGCTCAGCGTCAGAACGGGTCAGAACGGGTCAGAGCCGGGCCCAACCGGGCCAAACTGGGCTGAACTGGGCAGAGCCGGGCCAAACCGGGCCC
>NW_010314775.1:1038-1402 GCF_000700745.2 Antrostomus carolinensis | reverse complement strand
CGGGCCAAACCAGGCCAAACCGGGCTAAACTGGGCAGAACCGGGCCAAACCGGGCAGAGCCGGGCCAAACCGGGCCAAACTGGGCCAAACTGGGCTGAACGGGTCAGAGCCGGGCCAAACCGGGACAAACTGGGCAGAACGGGTCAGAACTGGGCAGAGCTGGGCAGAGCCGGGCCCAACCGGGCCAAACCGGGCTAAACTGGGCAGAGCCGGGCCAAACCAGGCCAAACCGGGCTGAACTGGGCAGAACAGGTCAGAACCAGGCAGAACCGGGCCAAACCGGGCAGAACGGGTCAGAGCCGGGCTGAACCAGGCCAAACCAGGCCAAACTGGGCAGAACTGGGCAGAACCTGGCAGACCTGGG
>NW_010314775.1:0-592 GCF_000700745.2 Antrostomus carolinensis | reverse complement strand
TGGCTGTCCTGGGGTCACCACTCCTGTCCCCGTCACACACCCGGGCTCTGGGGGTGACCCCACTCCCACGGGTCACCCAGTGCCACCCAGTGCTCCCAGTGCCACCCAGTTCAGCCCAGTGTCACCCAGTGCTGCCCAGTGCAGAGGCAGCTCCTCTGCCCAGTTGTTCCCTCATGGGGGGGCAACCAAATCCCCATGGTGGTGGCAGTGGGGGGAGGACACACGTGTCCCATGAGGAGGGGACCAAGGGGGGTGGCTCCTGTCCCCATGACACTGTCCCCAATGACACTGTCCCCATTACACTGCCATTGTCCCCATGACACTGTCCCCATGACACTGACATTGTCCCCAATGACACTGTCCCCAATGACACTGTCCCCATTACACTGCCATTGTCCCCATGACACTGTCCCCATGACACTGACATTGTCCCCAATGACACTGTCCCCAATGACACTGTCCCCATTACACTGCCATTGTCCCCATGACACTGTCCCCATGACACTGACATTGTCCCCAATGACACTGTCCCCAATGACACTGTCCCCATTACACTGCCATTGTCCCCATGACACTGTCCCCATGACACTGA
>NW_010314774.1:7711-8599 GCF_000700745.2 Antrostomus carolinensis | reverse complement strand
GGACCTGGGGGCCCCCCGGCCCGGAGGCAGTGGCACAGGGTGCAGCCCCACAGCTGCCATTTCCCACCCCTTGCCTGCCCCGCTCCTGCGTATTTCAGGGAGTCGAGTGCACCCACCCAGCTGTCCCACGGGATGCTGCTGGGCACCAGCACCCCAGCACTGCCCGGTGCTGACAGTCCCCTTGTCCCCAGGCCATTAGAGCAGGCAGTGCCAGCCCTGCCCATGGGTGATGGCACAGGCACAGCGGGACGTGTTGGCTACTGTCCCGCGCCAACTCCACCATCCACTCCTGCGCAGGTCCCAGCTCAATACCACAGCCTGCCCCAGCTCTGTCCCTTACAGGTGCCAAAGGAGAGTCCCCCTTATCCTCCACAGCCCCCCGGCACAGCGAGCTGCCAGGAAGGTGACAACAGTTCAGCTGAGCACATCAATCCTGCTCATGGCAGGAAACCATGCTCAGCTCACACCTTGGGGAACATCACAGCAGCAGCACAAGGTGCTTCCCCTCCAGCACAGTGGCTGCAGAGCCATGGGGGCACCCTGCAGCCCCCCAGGGTGCCCAGTTTTCCAGGCACAGCTCTCTGCATGCACGCAGGAGTTTTTCCACATGCTTCCCTCAGCTGGACACGCTTCCTGACCACTCCTGCCCATGGAACCAGTCTCTCCACACCACCGTGCAAACCCCTCTTTGCACATTTTCCTCTTTCTCCAACACAAGGCAAGAGCTGAGCACTTGGATGAGCCACTCATGGGCCACCAGACCCTCTGTCAGCTGGCCACCCTAAGCGTGACAGCACACAGCAGGACCAGGCAGGCAAGAGGACCTGGTCCAAGAGGACCAGGCAGGCAACCCCAGAGCCCAGCTGGGTGGGTGTCCAGGAAAACCTC
>NW_010314774.1:3153-7611 GCF_000700745.2 Antrostomus carolinensis | reverse complement strand
ACAGAGATGCCCAAACCAGACCTGTGCCCGTGCCACATGCAATGGGCCTTATCTGGCTGCACACGCCAACCCAGGCAGGTGCCCTCACACAGCCTGGACAAAAGAGCCCCAGCAAACCCCTGGGCTTTATTTTTACTTTGGTTTTCATGCTCTTGTCACCTTTGCAAAAACAACAACAACAACAAAACCCACAAAGCAGCTGAACCTCCCTCCTCTCCCTGGGGCTGAGGGGAGCACCCACCCACACCCAGGCACCCGTCACCCCACGGTGACACAGACCAGCCCTGGGTGAGGAGATGCTGCCAACCACGTTCTCAACCCTCTGCACCAGACCGCAGCACAGCTCCAGCTGGGAGCATCCCTGCGGCAAGAGCCGAAAAATGAGTCCCACGGTTCCTGACCACCCCCAGCCAGCCCCGTGCAGCCTGCCTGGTGTCTGCCTGTCTGCCTGGCATCTGCCCAGCCCCTGCCCGCCAGCCCACGCGTCGCTATTTCTGGATTCTTGTGCAAGAGGCTCCTCCAGCCACAGCCACACGAGCCTCAGTGCTCACCCAGGGCTGGGCTGGGGCTGCTGGTGGGCACCTCAGTCTGCCAGCAAGTATAGAGCAGCTTTGGAGATGCCTACCTGCCTGGTGTCTGCCTGTCTGCCTGGCATCTGCCCAGCCCCTGCCCGCCAGCCCACGCGTCGCTATTTCTGGATTCTTGTGCAAGAGGCTCCTCCAGCCACAGCCACACGAGCCTCAGTGCTCACCCAGGGCTGGGCTGGGGCTGCTGGTGGGCACCTCAGTCTGCCAGCAAGTATAGAGCAGCTTTGGAGATGCCTACAGCTCCAACACCAGTGTGGGGCAAAGAGGGTGTTTTCCTTGGGGAAGAGTGGAGGGGGAGAGGGTGGTTGGGGTGCACCATGTAAGTGGTGTTGTTAGACAAGGACTAAGAGCAGCCAGAGTCTTTTGGTTGGGAGAGGTGAAGCCCAGAGGTCCTGGAGCTCTGACAAGGACACAGCCAGGGCTGCAGAGCCTTGGGCTGTGATGGGAGATGCCAGCCAAGAGTCTGTCTTCCCAAGCTCCTCTGGTGCCCACTCTCTGCAAGGTCTGGGCTGTCCCTCGCATGCACAGAGCAGCAGCTATTCCCTTGCCAGAAGTTGCAGAGGGGGAAAGGAGGAATAAATGAAGATATTTCCACCCTCCCACTCTTCCCCCAGTATCACTTTCCCACAAGACAGGAACCCCGAGGTCTGTGCTGCATTGTCCCTAAGCTCCATGGGCAGCCCCAGAACACGGCTGAGAGGTGCCTGGAGCGCAGAGCAGCTGCTCGGAGCCGAGCAGGGTCCCAGAGCTGGGCAGATGCCCCCAGTAAACACAGGGAGGAGGGCAGAGACCCAGCCAGAGTAGCAGCACCCTTGGCCTCTCACCATACCAGAGAAGGAAAGAAAGGTGGTGGCTGTTCGCAGGAAAAAGCCTCTAATATCAGATGAAGGCCTGGCCCAGCTATCACATTGCATCTCTCTTCCGAGAGGGAGGAGATTGTGGCCACATATGCCAACGCTGCAGCCCCAGCTGCTCCTCTCCCACCCAGCCCCGGTGTCAGTGCTGCCGAGATGGCTTGGCCAGGTTTGCTTCCCACCACAGGACCTGTGAAGGAGAAGGAAGAGGTGTTGGTTGGCAGCGGAGGAATGAAAACTGCTCATGGTAGAAAGCCCCAGTCCTGAGCACAAAGGTCTCCCTGTCTGCCAGATCTTCAAACAATCCCTGAACTTTGCAGCTGGGACTCATCTCGGGGCAGATCTGCAGGATGTTCTCTTCCATCCTGCTTCTGCTGGCCAGGCTCTGCTCCCCAAGAGAGCCAAGAAGTGTCTGTGCTACTGATCTACATATGCAAATTATCCTGCTTAGCAAACACTGATAAAGTAGCCAGGAGTGGGAAAGCCAAGTCTATTTGGAGATGTCTCTTGGGGATGCAGTGATATCCATGTGCTCCCTCCAGCTGCTCAGCCCCGGCCAGGCTCCAGCTGACCGACCTCCATGGGAGGGGGAACCCAGCAGTGCCATGAACCAGGGGCAGAGGTGCCCTTTTCCCAGGATGGATGCACACCTTAGTGAGCTGCCTGGGCTAAAACGAGCTCCTTTTCCCAACCCAAGGGGATATGAATCCCCCATCAGCACAGGAGGAAGCATCTCCCTCTGTTTGCTGTTGCAGGGTTGACCACAGCAAAAAAATATCCAGCAAAGACAGAGCCATCCGCTGGGATCCCAACTGGCATCACTGGGCAGGAGGGGAGGAGGAACCACCTGAACAGAGTCCCGCTGCACTAAAGTGTCTTTCCAGGGATAAAAAAAGCAATCCAAAACAAAACCAACCAGATTTCAATAGACTTACAATGCAAATGTATTCAAGGCCCCGCAGGGCACTTCTGGCTGTAGGAAGCACCTAACGAGGGTTCCTTGAGTGCTCTGCTGCTGCCACAGCACCTGTCTGGGGACCACCAACCGCCCCACAACCAACCACCACTGCACTGAGCCCAAGGGGCCTGGGGGCCACCTCTGAGCTGAAGCACTTGCCCCCACAGCCAGCACCAAGAGGGGAACTGTCCCCCCTCCTTCCCTACGCAGGGTGCTGGGGCAGAGCGTGCAGCCCAGTGCCGCTGCTCAGCACCTGAACGCTGCTGAGCTGGGGGAGCTCAGCATCAGCTCTGCCCCAAATCGTGGGGGACAAACACCCCTCCACAGCCATCCAGCCCTGCTCAGCTCCCAGCACACAGGGATGTGGGATGCTGCAGCCAGACCCACCTCCTGCAGCTGAGATGTTGGCATGGCTGGGCCAAGGAGAGCAGGTACAGCAGCCGTGATGGGGGAGAGGGGGAAGCCACCCCAGGAACACTCACACTGATTTTGAGGATGTGGTTTGGAGGGGATGCAGGTTCATGATGCTGGGCAGCAGCCAGATACCCACTGCAAGTGTGCTCAGCTTACAGGAGAGCTGGTGGCAGAGGGGAGCAGCCCAGGGGAGACCCAGACCCAGCCATGACCACTCATCAGCACTCACCCAACATCCCCCTGCCCGGTGAGAGGGAGAGGGAACCCCATCCCACTGCACATCCATCCTGCTCGGAGTTCGCAGGCTGCCAGCAACTGTTCTGCTCAAAGGCTGTAGAACCTCATCAACTTTGGCATTTCTTTATGATTTTCTTTAACAGTGCCAACCTGCCCCAGCATTAACCCTGTAGTCCCTGGCTCAGGCAGCACGGCTCTCTGGGGAGGCAGCCCCATGCCACGCAGGGGTTGTCATCAGCTCATGGAGAAATGCCACCTCCCAAAACACCATCGGGCCCCAGAGCAGATGGAGACAGTTCAAAGGTCCCCAGCAGACACAGACACACACACACACGCTGCGGTTTTTGTCCTCGCCTAAGCAGTTAAAATTAAACACTGTGACTCTGCCTGCCCTTCCCGGGCCAGAAGAGGAACTTCCAGCATCTTCAGAGCCAAACAAGCACTTTCCAACAGTGGGAAAATATGATGAAGTAAAAATTAAAAAAATAAATATGAGGACGCAGAGGTGGTAGATGGGGTCTTGGGGAAGGACAATTCCCACCCAGGCACCTCCCCGCTCTGGCACTGACTCCCAGATCCCCTCCTGGTGCTAAAGGAGAGGCAATGGATGCACAGACCACACAACACTTCACCTTCCTGGGTGCTGCAGGATCGCCACTCCTTCACCTCTTGCACACCATGACCTACCCCAGACAGAAGGAGATGCACTGGGGTAAACTCTGGACTTTGCTCACTATTTTCCATTCTCCTTTTGCTGGGGCTTTAGGGGATTTTCCAAGAAAGGGGTGAGGAACCAGCATGGTCCAAGGGTGGGTGAGGACAGCAGGACAGAGCCCTGACCACAGCGCTGCCCCACCACAGAGGAGTTTCTCTGGAACAGACAGAGATGCCACTTTTGTGGTATCATGCATTTGCCAGCAGCAGCATGAGCTGAAAGCCAGGATGAAGCAGCAAGAACAAGCCCTGCCTTTACCCAACCACGCCAGGAGCCCGCAGCACGTCACCCATGGCATTCCAGCCCCCAGCCGGGCACGTAGATATGAGGCAGGGGACTCCAGACACACCAGGGCCCCTTCCCCATCTCAGCCCTTTGGTGCACACCCCAACAACAACACATTTCAGGGCTCACCGCCCTGTGAGGCAGGGACCCCACTGCTGCCAGCATTTCCCAGGGCACTGGTGAGGGCAGTGTGGTGGGGCGAGCAGAAGAGCCCATGTGACTCCAGGATCTTTCCATGGCAGAAACTGTAATTCCAGTTAAACAGAGGGCCAGAGATTTTATTTACAGCACAGCCTGCAGCTGCAGCATCCTGCCATGACCAGATCCACCAGCCAACCCCATCAAGGACTATTCCAGCTCTCCCAACCCCAGAACTCATATTTCTGAGGCACAGGGTGTGCACAGGGC
>NW_010314774.1:0-3121 GCF_000700745.2 Antrostomus carolinensis | reverse complement strand
AGGAGCATCAGGAGCTCCCGCAGCACCCCAGCTCTGCAGCAAAGCTAGGCTTTTTCTCAGCTTCCCAAGGACAAAGTGGGAAAACCCAACGCCAAGTTTGTTCCACCTCTGGGCATGACCAGGCTGCTGGGCACAAAGCATCTCCAGATGCACATCACCACATCCCTCCTCTTGGTCACAGTCACCTCCCACCCACTCAGCTCACCCTCTCCTCGTGGTTACCAACCCACAGCACCAGACCCTTCACCCCGGATTCACACTGCAGCAAAAGGGAGGTGATGGAGGCAGCACCCAGCCGAAGCACCACCGCACCCCGGCACACCGCAACCACCTCTCGGCACGGCCACGCGCGGCACCGCGCATACTCAGCTGTGAGGCCAGCTGTGTGCTTAGCCACAGGGACAGGTGACGGATGAGATGAAGGGAATTTTAGTCCTTTCCACACTTTGTTTTTAGCCATCTGCTCGCTGACGCTCAGATTTTGTTGGTCCCGGGTGAGCTGGCACAGGCGTTATCTCAGATGCCAGGATGGTGTATCTGGCTGTCACACGCGCCGCTCTCATGCAATAGCTGCAAACAGGGGCATCTTGCAGATTTCCTCGCTTTAAATCAGATTAATCACAAGCTGCTTAAAGGAAACCACTATCTTTCCCTGGTAATTCCCATAAAGACAATATTCAACGCTCCTTCGCTTGCTGTCCAGATAGTGCTGCCGTAGGTTACGGTGAAACGGATGGGGACCCACCACATCCAGCCACAGCCACAGCACCAAAATTCACATTAAAATACTAAGAGACCCAGGCAGAGCAGTGCTAACCGAGTTACACACCACCTGGACTGCTGGCAGGAAAAGCAAAGAGCACCGTGATCAGGTATTTTTAATTATATCTAAAACATAAAGAGAAGTGAGAAGAAAACAACAGGAGCACTAAATTAACCAACCGTCCGGAGAAAGGGGGATCCAGGCAACGACCGCGCGCGTTTCACTGCGCTCTCAAATTCTGCTTTTAAATGTCAGCGCCGTCTGTGCACACAGGCTCTCTTATAATGCACAACAAGGAAAGTGCTGATGCTTGGGAAAGGCTCAGGACAAGGCTGGGGAGAGCTCATGGCCACCACCAGCAGCCAACTCTGCACAGAGCCCAGCTCTGCTGTGGGGCAAGGAGCTGGGTGCTCGGACACTGCCTCCTTGGATAAGTGCAGGAGCTGGGGACCACGATGGAGAATCATTTGGAGGAAGAGTAGGAAGAAGAAGAGGCCACATTTAACCAGAGCAGATGCAACCTTGGATTTCAAGGTCTTGCCCAAAAGACTTGCCCTGACTGGTTGCAAAAGGTTTTGGTCCAACTGCCTTGAAGTGCAGGGCTGGAGGAACCCTCTGAATTATGAAGCCGGGGGCTTTTGCTGTGCTTCAGGGAAGCCCCTTTAACAACACCCCCCCTGGCCTGAGAGCAGCATCACACAGTCCTCAGGGTTTGGAAACATTCAGGAGCGTTACCCAGATATAAATAAAACATGGGATCTGAGTATAAATCAGAAGGTTTTGTGCTTGGTCACTCCAATGTACTCGATGCCCCTCGGCCGCTGAGCAGCTCTCCAAAAAATACAACCGGTGCCCACTGACAGTGCTGGAGAAGGGCTTGGGGTGGCCCTTTGAAGGTCACACATCAATGCCCTCAGTTCCCACCGCGGGGTTGGGAAGAGGCTCCCATGGTTGAGCCCCACCGATCAGTGAGAGACACAAACACACGCGTGAGTGAGCCCAGCACGGCGCGGATACAACACCGAGAGCAGCCGCGAACTTTGCACGTTTCACCTCCAGGCAGCTCAGGAAGGTGAAATAAGAACTGAGCTGTTCCTCACCCCTGGAGACCAATGTCATAAATATCAATTATACTAAATATTAAGCAGGGTTTAACATCAGAGCACTTGCTACCCAGGCAATCTTAAACCAGCACAACACAGCCTTGGGAGAAAAGCACCACCCCAATCAGGCAAGAATGAAATTAACTCAAGTCGGCTGCAGAATTAGCCACACACAAAGTGACATTCCCTAACTGTCAGGACTGTGTTTGAACTGGGATTAAAGCTGATGCAATAACAACTTCCAGACTGCTGGAAGTAGGACAGCATGACGGGTGACAGCACTAGCTGGCTGTGCCTTCAGTGCCACGAAACAGTCAGTCACTTGTAAAATAACATTGTCCTCAACCCGCCCAGCGAAACGCCGCAGGACACCTCACCACCCTGGCACGCTTCTGCTTTAGTGGCTCCAGGACTTCCCCACAGGAGATCACAGGGTGTCACCTGGGCAGAGGTGTCCCCGTGAGCCAGGTCACACCTAGAGGAAGTGACTCTTTCTCAGTGACCCAGCCCCAGAGGTGGCTCTTGGGCCAGTGGTACATCACCAAGAGCCAGCTGAGGGCATCGCCAGTCACCCTCCCTCCTCACATGCCCAAGAATGGGGCCTTGGCATGGGATGCCCTTGGAAGGGGGACAAGCGGTGACACAGAGGATTGGGGTGGCCTTAGTGGTGGGACAGGGACAACACAAGGGCTGGTGGTGGCATTAGCTGTTAGATAGGGATGGCACAAGGGCTTGGAGTGGCCTCAGCCATGTGATGGCACACGGTGTCCCTGGCTGCGTGATGGGGACAGCCTGGGGAGACCATCAGATCCTCACCGTGCCACAGCATGGGGTGTACCAACTGTGTGACAGGGGTGGCACAGGGGCTTGGGATGGCCTTAGCAGCAGCATGGCATGGCACAGGGTGCCCTTGACTGTGCCACAGGTATGGCACGGGAGCTTGGGACGGACAGCATGAGGGCTGGGGACAGCCTTGACTATGAGACAGGGATGGCACAAGGGCTGGGGACAGCCTTAGCAGCGACATGGCATGGGGACATGGGGATGGAGTGGCACAGAGTGCCCTTGACCCCAGGCACAGCGTGGGAGCTCGGGATGGACAGCAGGAGGGCTGGGGATGCCCTTGACCATGGGTCAGGGATGGCACCCGGGCTGGGGACGGCACAGGGGCTGGGGACACCCATGTCCCCTCTGTGGGCTGCCCCGGGACACAGGGTGGGGACAGTTCCCCCTCGGCCGTGCCGGACCCCGCGGC
>NW_010314772.1:0-2201 GCF_000700745.2 Antrostomus carolinensis | reverse complement strand
TACATATATATATATCCGCCCCGAGCAATGAGCTTTTTCCACCCAAAGTGAGTCAGGACTTCTTAAAAAAAAAAATTAAAAAATATTTTTTAAAGGAATTGCCAAAATATTAATATTATAATAAATCACTCCAAATCCAACTCTGATTTGTGTTCTCAAGGAAAAAAAAAACAACAACTCCCCTTCCCCCGATTCTCCCTCCAAGGGGTGAAAGGAATAAAGAACAAAAAAAAAAAAAACCCGTGTTAGAAAGCAATCTATTTTGCTGGTGTTGGGGGTTAATGACTATTGCCAAAGATAAGTGAATTATCAAAGCTGTTGCTCTACCCGATCTCAAAATCCATTACATTGCTGGCCGTCTAATTAAATACGTAAGTATAATAAAATCATATTTTATGACTATTTGAGGGTAATGAGATTAGTCTTTAGAAGCGATCGCCACATATTAAAGATGCCACTGTCTATAGAATGTTAATAACCTTAAATCAAAGTGTATGGAAACTATTCATGAGAAATTAAAAGAAAATTCCTGTATTCACAACCAGCCCGCAGCTTTTGAGGTACAGGAGAGCAAATTACAAACCCAAACACTTGCTTTTTTTATTTTTCTTTTTTTTTTTTTTTTTTTTTTTTTTTTTTTTTTAAATCGCGAAAGGGAAGAGCAAACCAAAGTTCCCATACAATACGATGCTCTCGGGGTGGAAATGACATTTGGTGACACGGACACATTTAGGGACCCAGAAGCTGCCGATTCCCCCCCCGCCCCCACCGCACGCACAATCCACTCTCTTCAAAATAAGGTAAAAACACCCAACAACCGCTATAATTGTCATTTATTTCCTAAAACGCACAGGACAATGCCGAAGTTGGGGTTTGGTGGGGTTTTTTTTTCCCCCCTCTGCTAACGAAAGCATAATGCTTAAAATCATTTACAGTGTCTTTAATTCAGATTACACGCGCCAAGGCGATTTAAATCTGATTACCAAATTAGAAGGTTTTAAAACAAATCCTTTTAAATCTGATACTGTTGACTAAGGGGAAGGGGGGGGGAGGGGGAAGAACTTTTGACTAAGGAGAGGGGGGGGGGAGGGGGAAGAAAAAAAGTTCCATAAGCCCATCACATAAGGTAACGATCCTGCCCCAGAAAGAAAGGGAGTTTTAAACCTTTTTGACAACAAATGCAGCTGCCCCACTATTTTGGCCGATATTAAGCGAAAATGAATGCAAATCTGTGTTCAGAAGCCATCTGGCCAGAAATGGGGGAATCAGCTGCTCCTCACAACAGGCTCTGAGGCTGAATCCATTTCAGCTCATTTTCTACATCATCTGGTCCTGCACCCAAAGCGTGGAAAATACGGTCTTTATCATTCACCAACTTTCGCTTTTTTTTTTTCTCCTTTTTCTCTCTCTCTCTTTTTTTTTCTTTTTTCTTTTTTTTTTTTTCTCTTTTTCTCTTTTTTTCTTTCTTGTCACCCCGCTGCTGGCTGTGAGCTACCGGCAGCCGGGACCCCGCTTGGGATGCTCCTGTCCGGGATGCTCCTGCCTGAATTGCTCTTCCTCGGGATGTTCCCACCGGGATGTTCCCACTCGGGATGCTCCTGCCCTGGATGATCCCACCCCGGATGCTCCCAGCCTGGGATGCTCCTACCTGGGATGCCAAACACCCGGGATGCTCCCACCGGGATGCTCCCGTCTGGGATGTTCTTGCTCGGGATGCTCCCACCTGGATGTTCCCACCTGGGATACTCTCACTGAGTTGTTCCCACACAGGATGCTCCTGCCTGGGATGCTCCCACCTGGAATACGCCTGCCCAGGATGCTCCCAGCCTGGGATGCTCCTGTCCTGGATGCTTCCACCCAGGATGCTCCCACCCGGAATGCTCTTACCCGGGATGCTCCCATAGAGTTGCTCCCACCCAGGATGCTCCTGTCCTGGATGCTCCTGCCTGGGATGCTCCTACCCGGGATACTCCTGCTTGGGATGCTCCTGCCTAGGATGCTCCCACCCGGAATACTCCTGCCCTGGATGCTCCCACCCAGGATGCTCCCACCCGGAATACTCCTGCCCTGGATGCTCCCACCCAGGATGCTCCCACCGGGATGCTCCTGCCTGGGATGCTCCCACCCGCGCTGCTCCTGCCCGCACCGCCCCGCATCCTTCGGCCCAGCAAGTTCAGGAGAAGCCAGAGGGCAGGCGGGCC
>NW_010314771.1:0-30883 GCF_000700745.2 Antrostomus carolinensis | reverse complement strand
CCAATCCCCCACATTCTGTGATTCTGTGTGACCACTATATGACCATAGGGCTACAGTACAATGATGACAAAAAGGAAAACTATCTTTTTGAACCATTGTTTAGGGATGACAGCTGAACAAATCTACTTCATTAGATTTTTTAGTTTACTTTTAATAAGTTTGGAGCAGTACCAAGAGGTATTTAATCTATGACCTCCCACCATTACACCAGTTTGCTTGGAAATCAGACTAGGCTTACCCTATCTAGTATCACGCTAGCACTTTCCCACAACTTAGTAAGTTGCCTGATAATTACAATGCTGTTATTTAATATTTTGATCTGATATTTTTTTGATATGCAAGTCAGATGATGAAAGTTACACACTACAGATCATTCGTTCCTTCATTTTAAATATAGATGTTAGACCTGCTTTTCTCTACTTCATCTCTTTTTTCCCTGAAGACTGCCCCAGCTAGTTCCTCAAGAGCTCTGCAGCAAGACTTCTGTGTTTACCTTAATACTTCCGATTTCCCTAAAATCATCCTGCAATCTATTCTTTCTTTATCTTTGGAGTATCCTCCCAATCTTTTTTTGTTTGTTTTAATGCTATTAAACATCTAGTGTCATTAAAGCATCATCCTGTAAGTCAGCAGCAAAAGAACATTAAACATTCAATATTTTCCATATCATCTATTATTTGCTGCCTCTTAAATAAAAGACACATATTTCCCCAAGTCTTTCCCCTACTTCTAGTGAAATTATTATCTTTGATTCATGGACAGTATATTATAGCTGAGAACATCTAGACAAAAGCAACCCAGGAAGAGCTGTACTTTCATCTTTGAAACTTTGCTTGATTTGCAAACATTACAGAAAATTATCTAACACATTTTTACATTAAGAGCACACTAAAGAGAACAGACTAAAATATAAAAGTCCAGATACCTGAAACTAAAATACCAGAACCAAGGACTACTCTAAAATATTTTAACTGAGCAGTCATTTCCATTAAGTTGTGTGCAATTGTGTATTTTACAATAATTTACCCCATACTACTGTAGTTTGTGGTTTTTCCCTGGGAATTTAACTTTGTTGTACCTGGGCTATGTATAGTAGTAAGAATGTTTTCAGTACAATAATTAATTTTTCAGCTTTGTATTGTTTTTCTCTTCTTCTTTTATCAATGACCCCACAGCACTGTTACATGAACAAAGAAAATTTTGTATGTGATGCTGACAGAAAAACATTTCATCAAACCAGTTGATAGTAGCCAGAATGAACACATTTGGCAATAATGACGAAGACCTCAACAACAACAGTAAAGCCAAATTGTTTACTTTTACTTTTATATTCTTTAGTGTGATAATTATGTATACGTACCCCATATACTACCTTTGTAAAAGAAGAGAGCTCAAAAATACTACTGGATTTTGTTAAGTTGGTATGCTTGGTTTTGATTTTTCATCATGCACTCATTCTTGAATGGCAATTTCTACATGGACGTACTACCTTTCTACAAAAACAAAGGTAATGACATAATGAATTACTCCTGATTTTCATCTGAGCTAGAAACTACGTGCATCATTTCTAGTAAGTAGGAACAGCTGGTGAAAAAGAGAGGTGTTTTTGAAGGATATGCTATACCTGGTTTATATATTTCTGTGTGACAGTACTAATCTAGAGAAAAGGAAAAAACAAAAAGATATTTCTGTCTGCAATTATCTAACATTACTTTCATGTTCAGTAGTGCCTCTCCATTAGGGATTAACCTAGGATAAATGAAAAGAGAATCTGGTTTCAGATTATTAAAAGGAATAGAAAAGAAATAATTTTCAATAGTGCTTACTGCTATTTCAAACAGTAACCTAATAGGACAGACAACAGAAGGAGTTACAGTGCTATGCTTGACTGTTTCCTTTTATAGGCCAGCTAGGTTATAATCAATATTTAGGCAGGAGAGAAAATTCCCTTTGCCTCTCAGTTCATTTTGATCTCACTGGAGTGGTTGTACAACACTACCACGCTAATATGAAAAGAGACATCATCTGGTCCATGAATGCAGAGCACACTCGTCAGTGTTTATGATTACAGAAGTCGAGCTGCTTTCAAGTCACGTTCAGAAATGCTGAAAATGTACGTCTTTTGATAGTCTGTCAGTTGTGTACAGACATATAACCAGTATGGTTACAGCATGTCATAAAATTTTATTTCCTGCAGATTTGTCTGCCACAGAACATTTACTTGCTGTCAAAAAGGTAAAAAATATGCTAACAGTTCTGGGTTTCCTCTACATGCACAAAAATTTCTGAAACCATCCCTACAGCTACTATTTTTAACTTGTTGTAACATTTGAAGTACACTACTTTTGAAGTATGGGGAAAATTTATCTTTAGAAATTGATTATTTTCATACTGGTATATAGGGAACATCAACTTCTGAAGATATGATTCAATTTGGGCTTCCTCCATGAGGTTTAGGCATGAGGCTGCTGCATGGAACTGTGTGTTTCCTCTTTACTGGAAAGAGACTTTGCAGGAGTGACATTTACGTGATTTATTAGATCTATGTCTTATTTTACTCAGGTCCATTTCAGCAGAGATGAGTGCAGTGCAGGCCTACAGCCAGCTCAGTTGTTTCATGGTTGCCAAATGTACAGGGGCTAAAAAAGTCTCTCCAGTGCTATCTAACAGGGTAAGTATTTTTGTGCTTCTGTTGCAGGGCTCTTTGTACAACATGAGAACTCAACAAGAAAGGGGCTGAGCAGTGGCTTCAACTACCAAGTGGTAAAATTAATTAGAGACCAATCCTGTGCCACTAGTACTAATTTCGACAGGGAAACAGCAGTTCTTGAAGTCTGCAGGAGCTTCAGAGAAGTTGGCCTGTATCATTGTCAGCTGAATATTTTTATGGTAGGTTATTTTTCGGCTCTGTTGGGGATTTCTTGAACTACTCTGGCCATATCATAATCCTCTCATTGCTAGAATTTTACTGATAGCTTCCTTCCTTTGTTTGGGTGGCATAAAATTATCAGGGAAGGAACATCTCACATGACTGGTCTCAAATTCTATGTTTTTATGAATTAGAAATAATTTCTTAAAATTCTTTCAAGTAGACTTTTCTGAATAAAAATTATTAGTTTTAGTGAACTGACAGTTTCCAGCAATTTTTTCCTGAAAAATTTGCAAGCCATTCTAATCAAGAAATAGCAATGTAACTTCTGAACTTCATTTGTGTGCCTTTGCTTTCTCCCAAGTCCATGAATGCTTCCAAGATTACAGAGAGAACATGAGCATTTGGAAAAGGAACCACAATGGAAACCAGCACATATTTTTGAGTGCACATGCAAACACCCCCACACTGTATCTGATCACACAGCAATACAGTTTGTTATGAGCAACTGTGTTTAAAAAAAAAATCAACCAGATCATAATCATAATTTAAAATCAACCAGATAATAATTTTAAAATGAAAAATCCAGAGTCTTTAAAATAAAGACTGCCACAAATGACATCCATTGGAAGAGTTTTCACCAGTGTGAATTAAGATATTCAGATCTCAGTCCTGTGAGTGCTTGGAAGGGCTCTCTTCCACTTCAAAGTCTGCTGAGCTTCCCCCAAGCAACTACAAATACTGACTGATGAGAGCAGCTGAGGGGCTGGATTCAGGCTCACTTTGGCAAAAATGTGAAAATCAAGTTCTTTCAGATTTTCCACTAGAGCTGCTGTCCCTTGGCACGTTACCCTGTAAAAGCTGGGAAGGGATTTCCAAGGACCTCTCACTGGCTGCAGGCTTTGAATTGGAGCACAGCTTGGGCCATAGCAACTCTTTTTGGACTACTGTTTCAGCAACAAAGCCGAGCTTTGCACTCAGAATAATGCTGGGACAAACATGGCAGTGTTTTGAGCCTTACGTGTTATTATTTTATGTGCATCAGCTCTGGATGTCTTCTGTCAATACCACACAAAATTTATATTTGGTTTGGTGCTCTCCTTATTATGAAAGTACAATAGCACATACCTAATCCCTGCTAGGAAGCCTGGTTTAAACTCAGACCTCAGAAAGCTACATTTGAGCTGAAAACAATCTCTGTATCTGGGGGTTTTCAGGTAGTCATAATATTTCTATTTTTATTGTCATTGTATCTTTTTACAAATTCCTAAGTACACGCAGAATACATACTTTCAATTCTCTGTAGAGTTTTTCAGTACAATAGACATTTATGACAAATAAATTGCCAAGAAAACATTTACAATGCATATAATTTTCATGTTAAATCAGACCTTTAAAACAGAAGTAATTTTTTTTAGAGTTTCACAATTTTTACAGCAAAAGCTTGAGAAAAGTGTGTTTCCCTTCTGAGAAATAAAGCAATAAGATAATTGCAGGGCTGCTGAGAACCATTTGGCAAAAGCTGCTCACCATCTTTGAGATTATCCCTATGGTAGATTTTAATTTTTCTCATAAACCTTAAAGCAGTTATTAGATGAATAATAAAGAATGAGCCTGGAGAAATACCCATATTTGGCCATGAAGCCAAAAGAATATTAGTATGGTACTGTTTTAATCTCAGGAGCTAATAGAAAGGCAGATTAACTGGAAAAAAAAATGGATCATGTTCTGTGTGAGTCTTAAGTCTTAACCTGGACATCAACTAAGGATGGAAAATTCTTAGGGAATCAATCTATTTGTTTTATTTTTTCAATAACGTGGCACCCTCTTATTTTTCTAGCTAGCAAGTTATAGGTTCAAAGAAAAGAGGAATTCAAAGATAGGAATGGCAAAGTCATCTAGCTATATTTGTACTTTTGAAATATTTTCCCTTGAGTTTTCATTCAATGGAAGACCAGACAGTTAGAAATCTGGACGACCGCAGGCCACAGCAAGCAGGCAGGAATACAGTCTTGAATCTCGAGTGCCAAGCCCAGCGACATTTCTAAATATGTCACTCACACTTAGCTATGTAGTTTTTTGACAAAATATTGAAATTTCTGAAACACTAATCAATATACAGTCCCCTCAGTTAAGAAAAAAGGGTATTCTAAATTAGCCCTTAGTATAATAAACTCATAACTGAATTCACAACCCCACTAACCACTTCTAGTAGTCGCATTGACAAGAAAATTGTATGCACTAATGCTAGAGATGAGTAAAAGTGCACCTCTGCACATCTTGTCTTATGGGAAAAATAAATTACTGTCAAAGCATGGGAAGGTATTTAAGTTAAAAAATGAAATTCTGCTGTAGAAGAGTCCTGTAATGACTGTTTGAATGGATAAATTACAGTGTTTATATAGTGTACTATTATGTATGGCTGGATTCCTGTCCCTTTGCATCACCATAATAATGTGATGTTACTCTTCCTGAAGATACCAGAAAGGAACATTTTAAGGAAAGTCAACATAGCAAACAGTGACTATCAGTCTAATCCAGAACTAATATGCCGTAACTGTGTATGATGTTCAGAAGAAAAGTAACAAAATATCATTATAATTCAACAAAAGCCAATTTATAGAGTCTATACCTATACAAACGCTAAGACACTAGCAAAGTTTAGATCCTCCTGCATTCTAGGGTGTTTAAAAGTAGAAATGCTTTACAGTCACACTACTATTTTATGCATCTGCATTGCTTATGTAACAGTTAAGTATCATGTTATTAGCAGCCTCATCACCTGCATCTGAGAAACGGATCCAGGTTGAACCTAACCCTGCTCAAGAGGAGATGAAATAGTGAGGACACTCAAACAGCTTCACATCTCTTGGGCAGCAGAGAGCTGAGTCAAAGCAGCATTTACCCTGTGAGCAACAATATTCCTCATTCCCGCTCATGGCCCATCAAGTTTAAGAAAAAAATACCCAAGTAGTGATGGGAATTGCTGTCAAATAACCTTTCTATGCAGCATCCTCCCACAAGGCTTAGTCCCTGGGGATGCGTGCTCATCATATCCACATTCCCATAAGTTCCTGCATCGCATCCAAGACGTTCACCGAGCTAAATTTAGCTCAAAGAACAGATGAGGCATTTTTATTACATAATGGCTTTACCATACCAGGTAAGAGTATATTATCAGTCAATATCCTACAAAGCCACTAATGAGAAGCTTTCACTAATTTCACAGATAATAAAGTATAGTTAAGAATGAAGTTATTAACTTTAGCAGATAAATTAACTTTATTCTGGTTCCAAAAAATGATCATAGTACTCTGATACAAATACCCTGAAATGAAAAAAGAGATTACAGATCAGATGGACAAAAATGACACTAAAAAAATGACACTAAATTCAGCAATACTCAGTTCCACACACTGTCTTCAGAAAGATCACCAACCATCTATAAATTTGTCTGGAGATTTTCAATTGTAAATGCAGAGGTCCCTGCCTCACATTTGACCCAGATAACGTCAAATTTCCTCAGGGATTTCTACAAGGACTAAACTATCCCTTACAGTCACTGCTCAGGTTAGCAAGAGACCATTGCCTCAGTGACAAAGGTGAAAAGATCACAAAATGTGTGTGTTTTCAGACTTTTAAACAAAAATATTGAAAAATAATTACCAACATAAAATGAATGCAAACTATATGTTATTTATACATATTATATGTCTTACTATATTTGATGCAGATACCAGAGTAATACTATTTGCACTCATTAGGTAAAAAAATAAAACAACCCAACACCCAGTAGAATTTTTGTCCTATTTAGACAGGATTTTTGTCTAATGCATCTGGATAAGTCTGAGGGGACAGGGGAGAAAGCTAACCTGACGTTTTCTGATTATTATTCTTCTTTATGTGCCTGTGGAGGGCAAGGACCACTGTTTGCCATGACTATCGCAAAACTCTTAATGTACTAGAGATTTTAGAACACACGAGCAAGAACTAAAACTTTCATCTTTTTTAAATGCAAAGCCTTTATTTTATTAATGCTTATTCCCCTGATGGGCATGGTTTATTTTGTGTTTCAAAGTCTAGTTTGGTTTCAAACTACAAATGAAGAATAAATTCATATCTGAATTTATAAATTTGCTTTATTTAATGATCCTATTCCACTTTCAAAATCAGGAAAGCCTTTTTTTTATCCATATGCATGATTTTTTCCTTTTAGATAATCCTTTTTTATTTGCCTTCCTTCCCTTTAATATAGATTTTAAGCCAGCAAAAGTCTACATAATTAAATCTATGGAGAAGATTAGAAAGTCTTTGCTGTCCATCTTCCAGTTAAAAGTAAATGCATATTTTGACCTGTGTAACCTTTTATAGTGTACCTCCCTTTATTTATTTAGTGGAAAGTTGCTACAGGAAAATTCAGGGCAATAGTCACAGTATTTTATCCTCGCAAAAACCTAAGTGTCTCTCTGGTTATTATGCTCTTCCTCACTTGCCTCCTGCTTCCTAATCTTTCTGTCTCTGTGCTTGGACTCACTTACAATAAACCATTTTAATTAAAGCTCTCCATCTCAGTATTAGGTCAAAAGTAAAGACATAAAAGTTATGCAAGCTGGGTAAAAATGCATTCATTCCATTATATTATTGGAATCTCTGTTCTATGCATCTGTGCTAAATCCATCTATTACATGCCAATATTCAACTTGTCAATCCAAATCTTTTTTGCACTGTGATTAGTTTTCTTGTGAAGGAACAGCTTGTTCGGGTCCTACTTGGTATATTTATTTGTTCACTATTGTGCACTGACATATATATAAAAAAAAAAAAAGAGTTTTTTAAGAAAATGGTTCTGAGTTCTTTAGAGTATTTGTCTTCTATTTGAAAAGTGCAATTGACTGTACCTCCTAGCTGTCAGAACTTCAGATACACTTCACATCAGCTTCAGGCAATGGACTTATTTTCCTTGTGCTGAGCAAAATACTAGATATGTGCCACAACTCCATTACTGTTTAAATGGTCTAATAATCAGATGCTTGGATATACAATAAATTGGAAGAAAAATATTTTTCTCATGTTAAGCTACTACGATTATTAGAAAGTGTTTTTCCCCTCCTATCATAGCAAATATCTGTGGCAACTCTTCATAAAGGTTTTCTTGTTCATATAATTAGATACCTTTGATGCCCACATAAGAAGCAATATACCATTTTGCCAGCCATGGGAAAGATGTGATCTCTAGTAAAAAATGCTTTTTCGTTTGTGATATAGCACTTGCTCACTGCTATTATTGACAGTGTGTGTGAGTACAAAAAAAACCAAAACAAACATAGGTGGGCTTGAATGACATAAGCAAAATTAATGGTAAAGGTGGAGTAAAAGTCTTTTTGAAGCTTGTTAGAAGGACCTGCCTTTACTCAGATTTCAGTTTCAGTTGTTGATAATTAGATAATGGACATGAGTTGTTCCTATCTTTTCCCATATGAGACGGCTGAACTTAGAAGTGCTCTGTGGTTTATAGGGGGATTGCGCTGACTACTCTGTATTCCATATAGCTCTGCACATGTTCCAGATATTCCTGTCCCCTTATTCTATTACATACAGCTACAGGAACTCTTCCTGCCACCCTTAGCTGCAGTGGGCTTTCCTAAATACCAAAGTAGAAAATAACAATTATCTGTAGTGGATCACAGGACAACCACGAACCAAAGTCATAAGGCTACTGTGAAACAGGCAAAATCATTTTAGAATATGTGAAAAGGAGCCTCGCTCTGGAGTTTTCTTCCACTCTTAGTTTTCTATAATTCTACATTTTTCTAAGGTATCTTGATCAGAAAAGCACATAATTTCAGGATAATACACTGAGAAGTGGCTTCACCTGTGTGGAAAGTGCAGGTTAGTAGGGGAAAAGCAGATGGTTTTTAACAGATTTCAGTTATAACAAGGACCTCTTAACCTGTGCAGGCAGAATAGTGACCATGGTGTAGCCACACATAATCCAAAAAAATTGGTTAGATTACAAAAAATGTTATTGGCTAGTGCAGTAGATGGCATCAGCATACCCAGCTGTACTCTCTGCATGAAGATAGCATCCCTTCGCAGCCCAGTTGTTAAGGGCAGATGTTCTGTTAAGCACATTTCGATTAATCAAGTTGATCTTCCAAGTTGAACTTAAGCAAGAAAGTTTTTCTGGCTTAATTTTTAATAAAATGAATCATACTTCTGCATTAATGAGTATCAGTGAATTAGCATGTATCTACCTAGGAAAGGATTCATTGTTAATAATCTGTAGAGAATATTGATATGTATCGAAATAATGCAAGTGCATTCAAATAAATATATGTCTCTAAAAGAAAACAAATACTGAAAAAAAAGATCTTAGACATTTTTTCCTTGACTAGAGAAAGATACAAATGTTCTACTGAAGAAAAATATTTTTTAAAAATATGTGCAAGAGTGTGCATGAGGCATTTGAATGATCTGCAAAGATTATTAATAGGTTTGCAAAAAAGCATATTTCTGTATTTCCTCAAAGTGTCATGAAAATTTGGAGCCAGGTTGTGAAACAGAGAAAACACCAATGAATAAATTCAAGAAATATGAAAATGGTGCATGGACAGCTAGAGTGTGCTACCCACACCTCTTTTTGCAGCTCTGGCACAGAAGAAAACATACACCTTGGCAAGAATGGTTCTTTTTGTAGACAAAAATTATAAAATTTAGCCTTGCACGAAGCCATTAAGTCTTCCTGCAGAATCTCATTGGTCTTTCACCAGTGTTTTCAACAACATAGACTTTGAGGACTACAAATTAGAAATATTCACATTTAAAAAAAAAAAAATAATCCTTTTTTCCTGCCACCTCTCCATGATGGTAAAAAGCGCCCATTAATTTCTTTGCTTTTTCAACCCAGCTAGCAGAATCAGAATAAACCCATCCAGGAAGCAAAACAAGGCAGAAAAATAAAATACATACTCTCATTTAGGTGAGAAGTTGCAATTAGAACTCAATTTTAGTGTCAAACATTGCATACAGAATACTCACAACAACTGTTTGCCATAAATCATTTAATCCCTAAAGGTAGAAAATCAGTATAATAATATCCAAGAATATTTTGTTTTGTGTTTTGTTATGTGGTTGGGTTTTTTGTTTGTTTATTTTTTCCTCTTAATTTATTAAGTGGACACAGTAAAGAAATTATCTGGACACACTGCTAGCTGAAGTCTGGAAATCTGTGCCAAACTTGTATGCATCTGATACTGAAATACAAAAGATGAAATAAGTTATAGTTTTAGTTTGCTTATTATCAATGTTTCCCTATTATAGAAATACTGAAATATCCTTAGGATGAATTTCTTGTATTCACAGGAGATCACAGACACACACAATGACCTTTTAACATCTCCAGATTGATTTCCACACCTGAAAATTTTGAGTAGTTTTAGATGAACATTTAAATGCTGATTGTCTGTGAGCCAACACTCATTTCTTTTCAGGGTACCTCATCAATGCAAACAAGTCTTTACTGGCCCAGGTAACACATCTGAATTCAGAATTATTCTCCCTGAAGGGTTTTTTACAGTGAACTGCAGGGACTGGATTTCCAAGGTTGCTGATTTCCACAGCTCCAGGTAAAGTCAGTGCATGTTCTGGGTGCTCAAAATAATTCTGAGAGAGAAAAAAAGTGTCCTCAGATTTCTGCCACCTTGAATGGAAGGGATTGGTAGTTCAATCACTACACTTACAGAAGGAAACAGGTTTATGACCTGCACCATCTCTGCTGGCTTCACTGTGACGTTAATTTTTCTCCTACTGCATAGTTTTTACCATATACCTGGTCTCTAGCAGTGATCAGTATAGAGCTGATAATAATTTAAAGGCTTTAAGCAAAGGCTTAAAGGCTTATGAAATGGTGAGTTTCAAACGAATCTGAATGGGATGTGTTGAAAAGATTTTCACCTACAATAATCCTTTCATGGTGAAATGTGGAGAGTAAAAAAGAGATGATGAGACAAGACTGAAAGAAGCAGATGTTGAAAAGATGAACAGTCAATATTAAAGCATTCTTCCAGGATAAAGCAGCCGACGGAGACAGCCTATAGCTGTGCCAATGACGGCTTGGCTCACAGCACTGTACTGTGAGAAAACCAGCTGATCTTTTTTCTTTGTGCAACTATTTAAGGCCCCTCTCTGGCTTTATTTCTTATTTTGAAGGAATTCTTGATAGATCACAATTGAAAGCTTATTTCTGACAGAGCTTCCACAGGAGTTTGTGCTCAGGCTTACTCAGAGGCCCCTCTGGCTATCTATCTGCATGTTAGCCAACAGAATACTTTTCAAAATCTGGCTTTGTGTTACCAGTTGTCAGTACAGATTGAATTCCTGAGGAAAAACTACTGGAAGAGAAATGCACAGGCAGACATTTGGAAAGCCAGAATTTTTTTCACGATCTGTTTTCTTTACATGGCTGGAACTTTGCAAAGCAGTCTGTTCACAACAGGCAAACAGAGGATTGTCCTAATGCATGAAAACACTGTACTCTACAAAGCTGTTAGATCCATCTCCCAGATGAGCAACGCCAGCACCTCATGTGGGAAAGGAAAAAGAAAGAAGCTTCTAAAACAAAGCAAAGCAAAGCAAAGCAAAGCAAAGCAAAGCAAAGCAAAGCAAAGCAAAGCAAAGCAACCTTTGGCATTGCAGCCAGATGTGAGTTCTGCTTTGATACTATAAAGGATATATCATGGTGGCATCAGTCTGATCTTTGCAACTCTGACTTTGTAATCTCTTCTTGTACATTCTGCCTGGAACAACAAATCTTCTGTTTTAAACTGAGTTGGTTTCAGCTGCATTCAAACTGTATTCTCAACCTTAATATGAATAATACTACTGCTTTAGATTTTGCAGATATTCCTCTTAATCACAAAAACAAGACTGATACTGCCATCTGCAACACTGCACTATTATTTCACTTAAACATCTCTAAAATCTGAATTTGTAACTTATGTAATTATGACTGGTAAATTAGTGCAGTGTTTCTCAGCCTTCACCTGAGAAACATTCCCTCACACTTATTTTGGTAATGATATTGCTCAATTTTATCACTCATTTAACAAAGTGGAGTCTGTTCTTAATCCTGGTGGATAATTTTGCCTCATGATATGTTGGTATAACTAAGATTTCATAGGCAACCTAATGACAAAAAGCATTACAGTCTAATGAAACACATTCTGACGCACAAATGATCAAATGTTTACTTTAAAAGGAGCTGGAGGTGGCCATCTGCAGTCACAGATATTTCCATTTGTTTAGGATATGCATGTGTCATGCATTGCAAGGAGTCTGGTGTCATTGTCCTTCTACCACTTGGCATAACAAAGATTTTACATTTCTATGAATGATGAGTAACTACAATAGTTCTGGCATTGACAGAAAATGCTGCTATTGTAAGATATGCAAAATACAGCTTCCAGCAGAGACCAACACAGCATGGCTCTCAGAAGCCTGGCCAGAAAGACTCTTTCCACTTATTCAACAGAACCTCTGAGCACTGTGGTTTAAGCACAACTGTACAAACTCAGACTTCAGTAAGTCACAAAGACAGTACCTTTTCGAAAACACTTCAAGAGCTACCTTTTCCTTTCTGTGTTGTTGGGGCAAACTCAGAGGTCACTGGGAGCATGTTGAGTGATTCACAGAGTCTGAATGTTCATGTATGGAGTTCTGCACAAACATCAAATAAGCAGAAAACACTGTGTGCATCTTACAAATAGAGTACAGCCACAAGACAGATGCTGACAGTTGTGTAAGTTTTCTCCAATGTATGACTACAGACAATCCTGCAGAAATAGCATCTTCCTGTCTTTCAATGGTTTAGATAAATGGAAAGAAATATGCACACTGCACAGGCAAATTGATCATTTATGCAACTTGGTTTTGCTTCTATGAATTTAATACATATCAATTTAAAAATTAATTCCTAAAGAAACCCTTCTTTGTGTTTTGTAACCTCAAGGTTCCTTAAATTACATCCCAAATGATCACAGCCTATCTCCAGAAAACACCTCTGAGCCATTCATGTCATGCATTTGATGACATGTGGAGGACATCTGACCTCAGCAAAGAAGGATATTTCAGATAGCGCTGCGTGTAGTTTATTGACCAAGAGAAGCAAATGAGAATCAATGATAAAAATGTCTCTGATGGTAGATGAGTAAGAATCTGACCTGCTGCCCATTAAACTTTTTCACTAATTTCAAATGGATATTGGCTTACACACACAAAAATGCCTGATTGTCAATACCAGGAGAAGTATCACATTCACAATTCACCAATGGTACACAACTATGTTCCTCTTGAAAGACCTGTGTGATTAATGGAATATACTGAATGGAAAGATCCTTTCCAATTTTCCTGGCCACCAACCATCAGCATTTCTAAAAATAAATATTTAAATCAGTGATGCTTAGTATCATGCTCTACCAGCCCATCCCTTTTATACTTTTCTTTCATTCCTGGTATTAATTTAGAGTTATATTTTCAGCTCAAAGTAATCTATTTATGTGCATGCTCAACATTAGCCAGTCACCATTTTTCCTCAATCTTTTACTGTACACACCTCGAATGATTTGGATGACTGTATGTAGTTAATTCACATTTTTACCTCATGTATATCAGTTCTTCCTCCTTTCAAAAATAGCTTTGTTACACTACATTAAAATGGGGTGCAATATTCTGATAAACCATTACCAGCTCCTAACAATTCAGCTATACAGAAATACTTCTGTCATCTTTAATACCCTTGATGTTGCGATTCAGTTTCTAAGAAGCATAAGGAACTATAAAGACACCACACCTTTGCAGCATAACATACAGGGAATATGTCTTCAATATATCAACTAAGAAGCTGCACAAGTTGCCTACAAAATTTTCCACGTATCCCAGAGACAAACCCCTTCCTATCAGGCTACAACATACTAACCCCTCAAATAAGATTGCTCTTTTGAAGCAGAAATACCTCTTTTACATTTGACTTCTCCCTCTTTCAGGTTTACATGCCCCTTGGAGGCAAGCTAGCAAATTACACGGGAAAATTTATGTGATAAGTCAGTCATTTCTTATGCAAATATTATGTTCTGCTTCAGGGTGTATCCTTAAGCTGCATCAGATATTTACCTCAGTTTTTGAAAGTATTCTTTCTGCTAGAGCAAAATGGTATGTCCTGTAGAAAGGAAATTATAATGAAGTTTGTGTTAAAACAATCTGCAGGCATTTTGAAAGGCATTATTACTAGAGTTGGTGAAGAATACACAATAAGATTTTTCTGCCTAGCAATCACCTACCCATTTACAATTCATA
The DNA here is from genome assembly GCF_000700745.2 of Antrostomus carolinensis. NCBI lineage: Eukaryota > Metazoa > Chordata > Aves > Caprimulgiformes > Caprimulgidae > Antrostomus > Antrostomus carolinensis. The sequence goes on along the minus strand of NW_010314771.1, from coordinate 16,665 downwards.
TTGGGTCACTGAAAATCACAGAGATGAAAGAAACCAAGGAACTTTGCTCCTCAGATTTTATTAGGTGGTCTGCCTGTTGGCGATATATTTAACCCTTTCCAATCCTATTCACATTTACTTTCCCACTAACAGTCTCTGATTTTCATGACATAAAGCAGTATGAATTAATTCGCTATCTCTTCATATTTCTTACTATAACTTGTATATTTTGACCAATTAACAATTTACTTTTTTCTTGACTGCACATGAAAATTTGAGACAAATATTAAAAATTACCTGTTTTTTTAGATTTGCTGACTTTACTCATAATTAATACTGAGATCTCCATATTTGCTCTTCTAGAATTACAATTCTCTGATTTGGAGTTCCTAAAGTTAAATATTATTTGCCAGTTTCAGATATACAACCTTACCAGTCTGTCCCACATCAAAGCATTAAAAAGATCTCAAGGACATCATTCTGAAGGGTGCAAAAGAAAGTCCTAGTTATATAGGCTTCCTTCCTGGAAAAAAATAACACCTTTGAATTGGATAGGGGGTACATGAGAAACTTTTTTAGATGTTGGAGCTTCATTATGCAACCACTCAGATGTAGCCATTACCATGACTAAAAATTCCAGCTGTTTTTGGCTTCAAGGCAAAAATTCAAGGTTACTTTAACATAGCTTTCACTGTATTTGATAATACCTATTTTCTGCTAAGGAAAAATTACTTTAGAACTTCTCCTGCCTCACGCTGCAATTATTTTTTTCATCAGTTAGAGCAGCTGCCAATTTACCACACTTTGTGACCTGTATTAGATTGGTTTAGAAGCCAATCTAACAGTAATAAGCCCTTCTGAGCAGGAAGAGCCTCGGTGTTCACTATTCAGGGGATGAAGACAGACGATACCATCAACAGTCAATCAGATAACAAATGCAAACCCAATTCTAACTCAGTTCTCTAAGAGCTATGAACGGATTAGTTCCCTCATAATATTTTACCTGAAAAATCTGCAAAACAAATAATGCATCAAGTTCATAAAAAAAAAGTTTCTAGTATTTATCTGTGTTTTCATTATAGGTATTTCACATTTCAAGTATGTCAACATTTGACAGTACCACTGCATATAAATATATGACAGTGACAAAGCCAATACAGTACATCTGAAGACAACACAAAAGCAAATAAGCTGTAACATACATATATAATTGCATTTACAAAAGATAAACACTACTAAACTTATTATAGAAGTCAAGAAAAGAGAAATGTTAAGAAACAAAACTTATGCCTCTTTCTGAGCACTATTGTTGACTACATTATCTATAACAGAAATTAGATTTGACGTTCCAGGAAACATTTTTAGACACATCGAGAGACAGCAAATTAGAATTTTTATTTTCCTTAAGGTTCATCAGTTAAATACTGTGAATTTCAAGGTTTAAAGTGCTCTCGGAGTAGCCAGAAGACGTATTTCTATATCAGCAGTAATCGTAATTATTAGATTTTTACTAAAAAAGTCACAGCTCTGCCTTTGTGAAAGTTAGACAACTCCTATTTGTTTGGGGATTGACTTTAGGATGAACATCCCTGGGAATCAAGAACTCAGCACTTCTAGCAGAAGTGCAAAACACAATTCTTTAATCTCTCTCTCTGTAGCACAAATAGGTCTCACATTAAAAAAAAAAAAAAAAAAAAAAAAAATCACAGAAAACAATACCAAAGGAAAAGATTCCACTACCAGTCTAAGGAGAGGATAAGGAAGCAACAACCTGTGACAGTTTTGGTTACTTAATGTACTACTGGAAAGAGCTCAGATCCTGAGGTAGTAAACACATTACAAAAATTCATACAGAACTGGATAGCCTAATTCACATGCAAAGCACTGTGCCCAATGCATCGGGTGTTCCCTGGAGGGACATAATACAGCGGTGATGAAAATAACTGAATAAAAGAAGAAAAAGCATTTAGAATAACCAACCACAAGCCAGAACAGCTGACACTTCACACTGGAAGAGACTAAAGACAATGAGGTAGAAAAGACAATTACTCTGGACAGCTGAGAGGACTAATGTTCATTCTGAACCAGAATATCCCATGGAAGTCAAAGAAAGACATAAGGTAGAATAAGATATATGTGTAGTATATTAAGAAATCCAGTGGTAAGGAAAAAATATCCTGTATTTTCTCAGGGTTATGAAAACAATCACACAATTTTGGAGATTGTGAATAGAACCTTATTTTTTCCCAGGAGAAAGGAGATTTCAATTCTAGTTTGCTTCTATTCCTTTACTGGTCTATACAGATAGAGAAGAATACATTTATTACAGATCAAAAACATAGAAGCTAAACTTTACAACACAGACAATTTTTGATAGAAAAGGCCCTGACAATGACAGCTGCACTCAGATGCAAGGAGGGTCACCTCATCAATGAGGTGAGATGAGAAAGGCCTATCAGCACAAGGACTTACTAGTATCTAGGACCCAGTGTGTTTCCATTGGTCACACCTGCTAAGCATCCTCCCTGACTGTATCTTCAAACAGGTGTAAAACCATAAGATAAAAAGAGCAGCTGAGGAAAATCATATAATTTCACCGGAATGTTAATAAGGACCAGTTATTCCAGTCAAGCCACATTTCTCCTGAGAAAATTGTGGTACCAATACTTATCACATATATATGTAATGCAATCAAAAGTATCATAAGTTACAATTAGTTCAGCTTATGATATAAAAAAGCTAAAAAATAAAACACATGGGGGCATTCTGATTGTTTTCCACTATAAAATATCTACTTGTGTTTGCTTTTCCAACAGTTTAAATATAGCTGTTTAGTCATATCACTTAAACGTGGGAAACACTGTGGTTTAGGTGAATGGATCATGATACCTATTTCCAGATGAGTCTTATTACAGAAAGTCACTCAAGCAGTGTTTTCATATAAGAGATACATACTACTTTTGTGAAAGATACAGATAATTAATTAAAATAACACTACAGAAATAAAAGATCAGGAGTCATAAGTTAAAGGCACAATATAAACCTTTTAAATTTCAATTATCTCAAAATAATGAGCTTAGATCCAGGACTTTTGTTCTGTTCACTTTATAGCTAAGCCAAAGACTTGATTCCAATCCTGATAATCACTGCAGACCATGTGTCCAGGTCCATGTCTTGCTTTAAATCCATCTCAAATAAATACATCTAGAGAGTTGAGAAGATTTGAAAAAAAAAAAAAACAACCAAAACCCACAACAAAGAAACCCCCTCCCCGCAAACAATTTCTTTTGTATACTGAAAATAAGAGATATATTTATAAATACATAAAAAGGCTCAGATTGTTATGGACTGTTTACCTGGGGTAACCGTTTTAACAGTACATTTTTGTTGAGATTCAGGCATCTTCACAATCAAACTTCAAACTGAGTCCTCTTTATGTATGAAGCACGCTTGGAATGGAGGATTCTGTTTACTGAATACTGGAGTTATTTGTGGCAACTTTAAGTGTTGCAGGTATGCCAGCAGAGATGCCTACTTTGTATGATCATATTTCAAGAACACACACATATGCCAAGCTTCATCTGTTTCTCTCCAGAGGGATAATTGAATGAATGATAATACATTTTCTCTTAATAAAGAGCCTCTTCATCTCTTACAACAAAAGAAAAACAGTAGGCAAAAATGATGATGTTTCTGTCTAAAAAGACAAATACATACTGCCTATTAATTTCATTTTCAGCTTTTCTACATGATAATTTTTTAGCAGTCAAATTTATGATACCTATTAGAACTCCTCATCGTTACTACTCCAGTTCACTCTATATGGTGTTTCTACTGTGCATAACTGAGTATTCTCTGGAAGACTGTGCCTTACTCAGCTATTGCACAAATGCTGTGCATATTGAATTACTCATGCTAATCCAGAGAAAATTAATGTGGATCTTTTATCTTTGGTAAAATGGATCTGAAAATCAGTAGCATCTTCCCTAAAAGTAAGATACAGCTTCTACTAGATAAGAACATGAGGATTACAGAAACTATTTTTATTTTAAGTAGCTTTCACAAACATAGAAGCTAAAGGTCTCAGTCTACAGATGCCTATTATTTGAAAAGCTCTGGGTTGATAAAAATTGTATTATGGAAAATATTACAGACTCCTTTCTACAGAAGATGACACATTTTCTCTTGAGCCAGCTTTGTGTACATACAGAAAAAGGCAAGGACAGTCCTGGCATTAGAGCAAAAACTAAAGTGACCTAAGCTTTAACACTGCAGCACCATGACAGAGATGGTATTATCTTTCTACATCCTTTGACCTCCCCTAAATATTGCCCATGGCTTCCTAGAAGTGGGCTATTTCTTCCATTTGAACAAGAACATTGTACCTCAAAACCTCTTATTTCAGAACTATAATATTTGCAATTTGAAAGTTCTCAGTTTAGTTCATTACCAAAATCAAATCAAATCTGATTTTTACGGAGAGCGTTTCATCCAGATGGTTACCTTTACTTCGTACAAAGTAGGATTCTAACCCAAGTTGCCTCTATATTATTCTTCAGACAGTGCCACACTTTTCACAATGCAACCATAGCTGCATAAATTTGCATCTATCAAATCTCAGGATGGATCTTTTTGTTCTATATGTTTCTATTTGTCAGTATAGTACCTGTAAGTGTCTAAAAAAAAGGTAGACTGGTGAAACCAAGTTGTACTTTTGTCAGAAACACTCCTGCACACACCCAAACAACAGCATCTACTACTGGCAGTTAATCCATTTTTGAAAGAGCAATCATTTAAAAGTGTCAATAGGTGCAAGAGTTCTGTCAAAATGTATTTATATTTATTAAAGCTCCCCTAAAATTGTCAGTTTTCAATCTGCAAGTCAAAGAATTAGCTAAAGTAGCTTAAATACATTTCTATGGGAAATTTCACGATTGTCTAATTTTTGTAAATGTAGCACAGGATGTTAATTTATGAGTAAAAATAAATGCACAAACATGATCAGGGGTCATATAGAATTAGAAAGCAGCAAAAAGCTGGTGAAGGTATAAACCAACAGAAAAATCCTCACACAAACAATTCAAAGTAAAAAAGGGATCAATTCTCTTCAAAAAGAACTGTTAATTCATACATTTAGCACAGTAAATAATCTCTATGAAAAGGCTTATTGCAATATTGATCACAAGACATTTACTGATGTTACAATATTTTTTTTTTCTGCTCATAAGTAGACTATATTTGTAATAAGAATTGACTGACAAAAAAACAGTGGGGAGTGTCAATAAAGGACATTTCATTTCAGGTAAGGAATGGGCTCTTAACTTCAAGTATTTCCAAGATATAATACCTTCAGTTACATTTGGGTAGGTTTGCTTTAAGCGGTTTATAAAAGAATCACCATTAGCTGGTGCAAATTAAACTAATAGACAATATTAACTTTTACAGAATTGAAGACTATAAAGAACTGAAGCACTAGGGGAAATCTCTACAGAAGGAAGATACCTAATGGCTTCCTCAGGGAAATCCTATTATTTTTTGAACAAAAAAAATTTCAGCTCTTTCAAGCCAGAGATACAATGTGATATGAGCCTTTCACACAGCTGGAATTTCAATATTAGACCATTAGAATTAAAGAGATATTTTAATTACTGGTATGAGTAAAATCCTTTTCTGGCTCACACATAAAATTTTCTAATCTCAGGATTCTTCCTGAATAGGATAGGTATTAAGGAGAATTCTTTATGTTATCATGTTAACTGATTTTGTCAAATATTTTAATGATGCCATATCATGCAGACAGTGAGCTATCTAGGCAGACACCCTTTACTATTTGTCTCTATAGTGGTGAGCAAAATTTCTCTCTTAATATTGTAACAGGGATGAATTGCAATTACACCTGACTATCCTCAGCATGATCTTCAAAGACAATCTGTCTTTCTGATATCTTTTGGGAACAAAGCATTAAATACTTCATAACAGTGATGAGATGAATGCTTAAAAGTGAGTGCTTAAGGTGTCCAGATAAAAGGGAGAGTAATGGTTACTAATATTCAGAAACAGGTCAGTAGACAGATGACTGGTATTTCTTTCCTTCATATGAATTTATTTTGTATGAATATTACTCTGTTCTACCTGATTTAAGCTTTTGTCATGGTTTAATCCCAGCTTGCAACTAAGCACCACACAGCCACTGGCTCACTCTTCCCCCAGTGGGATGAGGAGATGAATAAAAAAAACCAAACCAACCAATAACCCAAAAAACCCAACCCGGATCTCATAGGTTGAAATAAGAACAGTTTAATAATTGAAATAAAATAAAATACTACTACTAACGATCATAATTGTATGAAAATGAAGATTTTAAAAGGGAGGAAAAAAACCCAAGGAAGGCAAATGATGCACGATGCTCACCACCCACTGACCTATGCCCAGCCAGTTTCCAAGCAGCAATTGATTCCCTCTGGTCAACTCCCCCCAGTTTATATACTGAGCATGATGTCCTGTGGTGTGGAATATCCCTTTGGCTAGATCAGGTCAGCTGTCCTGTCCATACTCCCTCCCAGCTTCTTGTGCACCTCCTCGCTGGCAGAGCATGGGAAACTGAAAAGTCCTTGAATTCAGAGAAACACTACTTAGCAACAACTAAAACATCAGTGTGTTATCAACATTATTCTCATGATAAATCCAAAACACAGCACTGTACTAGCTACTAGGAAGAAAATTAACTCTATCTCAGCCAAAACCAGGACAGTCTCATTGCTAGCACTCACAGCTTGAACAAGCCACATCACTGGATGGCTCAGTCTTCATGTCTTGTTCATGTTTAGTTTTTCTTCAAATGTCACCAAAACAAGTGGGAAGGGCAATGATTTCACTTTTTGTAATGTGGAAGCAAGACCAGCAAACACTAGCTTAAGACTGACAATTAACTGTTGTAGAGCAGGCTATGCAATGCGATTATGCTGTCCTTCAGCCATGGCACACTTAGCTGAGGCTCACACACATTGAACTATTCTAGCCTAAAACAATAAGGCACTTATATGCTGTTAAAAGTCTTCTTAGTTCTCTCTATATATCTATCAAAAACTTGATATCTTTGAATGCTAATCAATGCAGGGTTAGGATTATTATTTGCAAAGCTATTAAGTGTCTGTTCTATTGCACCACCACCATATCTGAAATAATAATTTTTTAAAGTCAAACAAGAAAGAAAAAAAGTTTCTTGCATAAAAAAATATGAGCTACAAAAACCTGGTTTCCTCAAGGAGAAAAAGCAGTCCTGAAGGTTACAGCTCTGAAGGTTGTTTTCCACTGCCTCTGCTTTTCAAATGTGATAATGTCCTTTTCTAAGCACCCCAGTAAGAGTTTACAACCTTCTCCCAGGGATTGTAAATCCACTGCTTTTCTCCTCTAAATTTTTAACAGATACCATTGTTTCCTCAAATTGCACACAAGGGGGCTGAAAGAATCGAGATTATTCTCAAGTACATCAAATTCAGTTTCAAGGGCCTTTACGACAAACAAAACTGTACCAAGGGATCTTTAATAAGCACAACAGATTCAATCCAGAAAGGTGAGAGAGCACTGCACCAGCAGATAAGCCATGTTAACCAAAACTAAAACAGAAAGCAATTGATACAAAGATGTATTGCCCCAGGAGTCACTGTTAATGCAACACCAAGCCATTCACTAATATTAATACAACATAAAATAGTTATTTTTATTTAACCCACTTTAGGTAGAACATTGACCTCAGCTGAAGGTCTTTTAGGAGTCAGAGCTAGAGCATTACATTTACACCTGTTTAACTGGGTCAGAAGCATATCCTATGACTGGTTTTGAGTATTTCATACTGTCAAATTTTACATGAGAACTAGTACTCAGCTAGAAACACTAAAGTGTGAGGACTTCCGTGCAGCATGGTCCTAGTTTTACATATAAAAATGTACATTAAGAGTAAATTTTTTTCATCAGTAGAAAAAAAGCATTTTCTTGTTGCTCAGAGGAAGCCAGTAGAAAAGACCAGGCTTCACTTTATCATTACATTGAAAGCAAATACCAGGGAGGTGTGCAAGAAGGCAGGAGTATTATGCTGTATCTATTTAGGCAACCTGTGTCAATAGCCTCATTGTGTGGATGCTACAGTGTGCATAGAGAGAAAGAAAATTTGGTGCCAGTTTTATCAAAAGCTATAAACAACTCTACAGGTTGAATGAAAAAAAAAATGTGGAAGCATAACATCAATACCTAAGAAATAACAAATAAGCTTCACGACAAGATGACTGGAAAAGGACCTGCAGCCTTTAATTCAATCCCCTATATTGCTGATATATATATAAATGTAGTCTTTTCCTTAGATATATCAAATTATCTTTAAACAACATACAGTATTCAATCTCTCAGCTCCTGGTGGTGAGATTGTTCCTCAGAAATTCAGATGTCATTTCTTATGGCTAGAAACAGTCTTCTCATTTCCAGCCTAATATTATTTACCTCCAATTTAATACTTATATGTTCATGTACCAACATTGACCCTTAACTTCAATAGTTCTTTTGAATTTCTGCATGTTAATAAACCCGAAGAAAGTCTGAGCTAATAAGGGTGGGCACACTGATGTGTTAGGGCACTGTACAGTTCTAGGACTGAGCTGTTGAGGCTACACAGCTCTGCTGTGTTCTGTGGGCATCAGCTCTTTATGGAGCTACCACTCCATCTTATCTGGTAGTATTCTGGCAACCACTGTATATATTCCACAGTTTCTCTTCACTCTAGTCTGAATTCAGTTTTCTAGAATTATACATGATATTTCAGGTAAGAACTTAACAGTGCTTTGAACACTGATAGTTTCAGTTCCATACACCTATAAAAACAGATTGTCTAACACACATAAGGTTACAGTGGGTTTGTTCATGCTTTTGGTACACTCATGGCTCCCAGTCATCTGGGATGCATAAATATACATTCAGATAATCCACTCATCATCAAATGATGAGAACCTTCAGTTTGTAGAATTGTTTGTTGTACAGTTGAAGAGTTTGTGATTAAACCTTGAATATGCATTAATAACTAGTGTTATTAAATGTACTTTTCTTTCTATAATTTCATGGAATGATATTCAATTTTTCTTGTATAATATCCTAATAATGCCTTCCAGTTTGCTCCCCCCCCGCTTCCCTCCCCAGGAAATTTCTTCACCATACTATTTTATTATTTTGGACAATTCCAACACAGATCTTTAACGAACTCCTCCAGTTTGGTAAGTTCCCCTCCATATACTTCATCGTCTGCTCTCCAAGCAGCATTTCAGTCACATTATATTTCTCGTCCTGCTCCTCATTTTATTCTATCTACATGATTTCCCAGGTGATAGCATATCAAAAGCTTTCCTGAAGTCCAGAAGTGTTTCTTTCAAGCCTTTGTTGCCAGAACATATTCCAAACTGGTAAAAAACTTTGCTGCAAAGAGGCTGCTTCTCAAAGAAAGAGATGACATTGAAGATATCTCGTAAAGTGCATACATATAACTTTGATTTTTCTTTCCACGGGAACTTAAATATATAAAGATGTTTCCTACTTTTACATGCACATTATTTTACATTCTTCATTACTCACAATTAAAGATTAGACTGGGAGGAAACAGGCTCTGCAATACCTTTGCACTACTTAACTGTTGCATATGTATGTATGCATGCAACACTAACAAGGGATCAAGGGAAAAAAAGGGGTTTGTTTTGATTAGGAACCTAGCAGAGCACGGCAAATAGTGCTATTATTACAGCTGCTTAATCCTAGTGCTGTTTCCTAAAACTTACAGCTTTTTTCCTGGCTGGCTTCCTGCCACTTACCTGTCTTGTATTTCTACTGGCATATTTGTAAATACAAAGAATATACACGTGGCAAACTTACATTCAATTTGGTGAAACCTCAATAAATATTTTCTCTCATATTTTTGATTGAAGAAATTAAAAAAGAAAATTAAAACAATTCTGTATTCTTCCTGCCAGAGCATTTGTACACAGTGACTAAATATATTTCCCTCTGTGTTTTTCTTCCTCTAGTAAGACTGATAACTTTATATAACATGCATATGTAAAAGCACTTTCTTTTGCTATTCTGGAAAGCAAGATCAGTGATCCTTACACTCATTATTTTTAACTATTCTAAATCAAAAGTGATAGATGTCAGGTATTTAGTATCTCCAAAAAAATCTGCCTTATATTTACAGATACCATATTGTAAAATGAGGTCTGACTATTTTGGCCTTCAAAAGAAAGGATAAAGCATTTGGAAGTAGGATAACATTTAAAGTTAACTAAGCAATCTTTGTGTTCATTTTCCAAGCAGTCAGCTTTCACTTGAGTGGTCAAATTTCATTACATACTTTTATTTCCTTTCAAACATATAGATCTACTTGTTTGCCAGACTCCAGCTGGTTGTTGACATAGAGGGCAACAATATATATTAATATATACATCTCTCTCTCTATACACACTCACACACAGATATCAGGCATGAAGCTAACACCAAGATGATGAACACCTGATTCTACAACATGTGCAAGAGACAAGCTACCACATGACCTGTGAACAGTGAGTGTTGTCCTGAGCTCCTGTGGAGTCTGACTGCAACACATCTGAAACACATTTCTGTTCTCATGGAAGTCCAGCAGAGTTGTGTGTCTTTTATACACAAGAAAGATGATTTTCATTGATCAGATTTAAAGCATTAGAAACTTCAAATAATTGGCTGAAGACCTCAAAGCTTATCACTTGTTTAAAGAGTGATTGTGTTGGTTACAACACAATATTACCTAATGCAAGGCAAACTTGGAAATTGTTTGGAAAGGACAGCAAAATCCAGAAGAGGGAATTCCAGAGTTCAGGAGAAGTACAAGCAATCCATTACATTTGCTCCACCTCAAACATTCACTGTCTCTTTGTATCACAAGAAGAAATTTTAGATTTAGCACCTTTTGTCTGATTAACAGAAAACAAAAAATGTTACAGAGGAAACCAGTAAATTATGAACAAATAAATATGTTAAATCATTAATATTTTTAAACCTAGGATCTTCATTACATATAAAACCAATAGGATAGGTTAAAGAATTTTTTATTATGACTGCTGCTGTACTGCAACAGAGGACCTGTTTTTTCCAATGGGATGAATAAAGCAGGGAATTTAAGCATTGTGAAAACCAGTGTGACTATCCCATCCTGATTTACAGCCTCTGAGACTACATGGGTGGGTGTTGGCAGTGCTGCATCAACTTGGACCAGTAAGGCCTGTATTGCTTTTGAAATTAGACCACTGATTTTAGATTTTATAGTGTTGACACTGAGGTTTAGATGTCAAATTCTGGGTACTTTTAAAATCGTGGCAGAACTTTTTTTTTTTTCAGTCTGGTGGACTCTAGCTCTGCGAGAAGTCAGTTCTCGCTCCTCTTTCCAGGAATCTCGGGACATGTTTTTCCTCACAGACCAGCCAGTCAGCGGTATGCAGGTATTCGTTTGGACTGGATACCTTACTACTAATATGTATTTTGGACTGTCCTCTAAAGAGGATGCCTTAACTTAAACGAACTAGCGATATCAGGTGATGAGTTAACAGAAATGAGCCTCACTTGCCACATCCTAACCAGAGTCCCATCTCACTTCCATCCCCAGACAACAGGAGGAGGTGACAGAACAATCTATTACAATTTACCACTATTAAAACTATCACAATGTTATGTTATACAAGTGCTTTAAATGACAGGTAATGTGCTTATAAACAGGGGTTTAGAACTCTTGGCTTTGACATCTTAACTCTTCTACTGTATAAACAGTGCCACTAGTCACACTCCATGTCAGAAATCCAAAATTTGCTGTTAATTGCTGGAATATAAATTGGAAGAGCTGCTAGGCCAAGCACTTGAAAACTAAGCAGATATTTTGATAAATTTAAGCCATGAAGAGAAAAGATTTCCTGATGTGACAGCTTAACATTGAGAAAATATGAGCAGAGTAGAACAGATTGTAAAATGCTTTGAAATAAAAAACTGAATAATAAAGTGGAAAAGGAACTACAGAGACAAAAGAGAAGAAAAAAATGAAAATGAGCAATTGAATTAAAAGTGATTAAGGAACAGAAGAGACCTAAAGAAAAAAAAAAGTGAACACAAGCAAAAAGAGAGGAGTTTGTGAACTAGAGAGCACAGTTTATGGAATAACATTTAGCAGTAACTTATTTTACATGAGTAATGCATCAAAGACTGAATTATTCAGCATCAATATAAACCTCTGAGGTCTTAAATAAGTCTTCCCATGTGTCTGTGTCCTGTTTGAGACCAAGTACCAGCAGAGTAGACAGGCAAAGAAAAGCATATAATTTAATAAGCATGCTCATTCAAACTGTCATTTTATAAGGTACATAGCTTTCCAACTTCTAGAGAAAAGAGAGAAGCAGTTTTCTGTGTGTATATACAGCACTCTTTTTTAAATAAGAATAATATATTCTTATATGCTGTGTGTCAGAAGCCAGTCAACTAAAGATATGGTAGTTAGAATTATTTAGTGTGAAGAACACATGCTCCACAGTATGCCTGTATATCACATTCTTGAAAAGGATGATTTACACAGGTGGTCTCTGAGCTGAAATACTTAGGTATCGGATGAAGGGGATATACTCAGACAGATATTCTGAAAGCTTAAGCTAGCTAGCCATTCTTTCCAGGCTATTATTAGCTTTGCAGCACTTTTTGTAGTAGCAGACTGCTGCTTCACAACCAGCTGGTTATCATTTTTCAAAGCTCTTCCAAATTCTTTCTGGAGTTTCTTTGGACCTCCCTCAGAAATGTTCTATTTTCTTTGGAACTAAGTGACATCAAAAGATTAGATTGCATCAGATTTTTTAAGAGCTAGATTTATTCATCTCAGAGAAAAAGCAGAATTATCAAGGTAGATCTGAACATTCCAGACTTCTGAAAAGCCTTTTTGAAAATGTTGTGAAAGACTAGTCAAGCCTGACCATGACCCTGTTCTATATTTAGCTCTAGAAGTATTTTGAAGGCACACAGAAATCTGGATTTAGGGTAAGAAGTCCACAAATCAGAGAGATGAAACTGGGTGTAATTTAATTGTAGGGTAACTAGTAGCCCTGCCTTTAATTAAACCACAAAAAAAACCCCCTATCCATTTTAGCTGAAATCCAACCAAATATCTAACAGATTAATTGTGCTAACACTCATACAGCAACATCGTAACTTCTTTATGAACAGGTTTCTGTGCAACAGGATGAAAAGTTCCCAAGCACAGAACTGAATACTATTTAAATCTGTGGGTGGATGCAAAGTATTGTAGCACAAGTAAGTTGCAGTGTAGACCAGTAGGCTGAATGCTGAACTTACATATGGCATTTGAGAAAGCTGGGTTCTTGCTTCGCCATTTACCTGCTTTGGAATAACGTCTCATGTGGAATATTTACCATTTTTTCTATTTAAACTACAAGGCCCTAAGAAGTGGAACTTGTGATCACTACTGTTAATGTCCACAGTCCAGTTCAAAGTGGAGAAATCCCAGTTAATCTAGGTACCAGAAGGCATGCAGCTGTGTACATGCAGTGCTTAACCCCAGGCTGCATTCTCAACAACATCATGGCTATAAAATTCAAGTACCTGAGCAAGCCTGTAGTAAAAATACTTCTCAGGTATCTCTGCATAGTACTACATCATATAAACATACCCATTACATGCCCAGGCATGCCCAAGACAGTAGGTCTTGAACTTAGTCTGAGCCTCCAGATTACTGTTGCATAAATAAGTTCTCTGTTTCTTAAAGCTGCCATGTACAGTTTTGTTCTCATGTATACGTGGAAAACAATGTTGCACAAAAATGTTAAGATAGGTGCATAGCAGGGTCCCTAGTTCATGGCACACATTCAAAGTTCAAAGACTTCAAAGTTACCTTAGGGTACAAATGGAGGTGGAAAAAGGAAAATAAAATCTCCAGTGGCTAGCAGGGAAGAGCAATGATGAACACCCTGCCCAATATCTTCCTCAGACTTTTCTCCCGAGGAGAGAGTGGTCATGATGAACATGGCCATAATTTCCCCAACACTATACACTTTTCATCAGGATCTTCTCAAGCTCCCTATCAGTAGTTGCCATTTATTAAGTTTTTAGTGGTACTGGAGCATTCTTAATGTGCATGTTGACACCAGTATTGTTTGCTTACTGGTTAATCAGCTTCTGTGCATAGGTAATACTGAACAGATATTGAGATATCTAATATTTTTTCTATTCTGCACTAAGTTTTGGTCCTCTATTCTAAACAAAAGCTCATAAAATACTGAATAAGAAAAGATTGTGAAAGAAGGAGTGATTCTCACAGAAGTGGTAACTGCTTCCCATGAGAATCTGCTGTAAAAGCAGTATTAGGGTTTGCAGGTGCAAAGCCACAAGAATAACAGCAAAAGAACAGCAAACAAGGGAAAGGATTCTGCCACAGAAGTCCTGGAAAAATAATACTGCTACTGCCATTTTGAAGGTTACAGGGCTGTGAATGGAAGGCATGCTACAGATGGGGACATGGGAGGGTCCTCAGCATGGCTAAGGATACAACATCTAAGGCACAGTGCACCAAGAGGTTTGGCAGGAAAGCAGAGAAGAGTTTGGATTAGATATAGGCACTTGCTACACTTAGAGAGTCCCTTTTGGCACAAGTGTTAAGTGGAACATTAGAGGCTCCTATCTGTTTAAAAACCAAAAGAAAATCCAAATTGTATTTTTGCCACTAATGCTTTCTTGTAACAAGGTTACTTTTTTCAGTTAGACTTAGCTATTCTTTGACAGCTTTATGTTCATCATCCTATCAAGCACTGCACCATGTTACTCATACATATTTAGGAGATTATATTTTATACATTTAGTTGCACAAAGTATGACCAAGGACAAGATTCCTCTGTGGAGGAATAGGCTTATATCAGCCTTAAGGAGACAATAAAATGGCTTCATTTCATTTATTCAGAGAATTTATGTACTTGTCCCTAAAATTTAGTAAGTATATAGTGTGCTAATTTGCATCTAGATAATTTCATAAATGACTAAAATTGATTTATTCCATATTTAACATTTTATTTACTTACACTTGGAATTATACCAGTAAAAATTGCTACATGTCACCACTTTTTTTGATCATGAGAAAAATGTATCTTAAATTGTGTTATTGGCTATGCATCATAAACATCTAATGAAGTATTCTCACTTTAAATATTCAGGTCTGTAAAGAGACATTTTTGCATTTCCACTTGTATAAAAATGCCATTGATGATTTATATTCCATGAGATCCCCTCAGTGCAATAGATTTATTTGGGTATTCCCTGTTAATATTAACTGGCAGAATACACATAAATTCCCTGTGCATTAATGAGAAAATAAATTCCACAAACCCTTTCTATTTGAAAATCTTAAGTGTGCACAGGTTTCAAAGCATGATTAGGCGGTTGTTGAAAATGCTGACATTTTTAAATGACCAGTATTTTACCTCCTCCAGGTTTCTCTGTTTCTAATTATAAAATATATATTTACATTTAAAAGTACTGGTACAGATACATCCTATGTTATCCCAAATGTTCTGTTCTTAGTCATTCCCTCAATAAAGAACTGTTACAATAAAAAATTTAAATTAATTTTATTTTAAAAAAAAAAAAAAAAAAAAAAAATTGGCATAAAGCTGAAAAGTTTTCAGAAAAGTTTTGTTTTGTTACCGAAAGTGGGTTGACTGGCACCACAATGGGATTCCAGCTGCTCCAGCCAGCAAGTCAAGGTCAGCTTCACTGGGGGCCCAACTTGAATGCCTCTATGCTAATACACGTAGCATGGGGAATAAACAAGAAGAGTTGGAGATGTATGCGTGCCTGCAGGGATACGACCTGATTGGCATCACAGAGACATGGTGGGATAGCTCCCATGACTGGAGTGTTGGAATAGAGGGATACAGGCTCTTCAGGATGGACAGGCAGGGGAGACGAGGAGGGGGTGTTGCCCTCTATGTCAACAACCAGCTGGAGTGTATGGAGCTCCACCTGGGGATGGATGAGGAGCTAACTGAGAGTCTATGGGTCAGGATTAAAGGGAAGGCAGGCAAACGGGATGTTACAGTGGGGGTCTGCTATAGGCTGCCAGACCAGGCAGACCAAGCAGATGAGGCGCTCTATAGTCAGGTAAGAGCAGCCCTGGTCCTCATGGGGGACTTCAACCCAAGCCCCGGTCCCCATGGGGGACTTCAACCACCCCAATATCTGTTGGAGGGACAACACAGCAGGCCACAAACAATCCAGGCAGTTCCTGGAATGCATAGATGACAATTTCCTTCTCCAAGTGGTCGAGGAACTGACCAGGAGAGGTGCCATGCTGGACCTTGTTCTTACCACAAGGAGGGGCTAGTGGGGAATGTGAAGCTCTCACACAGCCTTGGCTGCAGTGACCATAAAATGGTGGAATTTGAGATCCTTAGGGCAGTGAGGAAGGCGCACTGTAAGCTCATCACCCTGGATTTCAGAAGAGCAAATTTTGACCTCTTCAGGGATCTGCTTGGTCAGGTACCATGGGATGAATTCCTGGAGGGAAGAGGGGCTCAGGACAGCTGGCTTATACTCATAGATCTTCAAGCCCAGAGGCAGTGCATCCCAACAAAGAGGAAGGCAGGC
>NW_010314770.1:0-737 GCF_000700745.2 Antrostomus carolinensis | reverse complement strand
TCTCTGCTGGGGACGACGGAGCAGAGCTGGGCTGGGCTGGGCAGGACCAGCCTGGGGAGGCCGGGGGCTGTCTGGGGACAGGATGGTGCAGAGCCTGTGGCAACACCACAGCGCGGTGCTGGGCTCTGACCTGGCTCTTGCTGCAGCACCAGGGACCCTCTCACTCCCCTCTGCCTTGTCCCTTTGTGTCCCTAGGGCCACATCCCTTGCGCAGAGCCTGGCAGCTCCTGGATGATGCTCTTCTCTGGAGCTGCACGGCTCTGGGTCGTGCGTGTGAGCACTTTCCTGCAGCGCTGGCGCGGGGTCCGGGCTCTCCCCCACCAGCAGATGATTTTTCCCGCTCCCTCCTTTGTGCCACTGAACAACCATCGCTGTGTTTTCACACGGGCGAGGTTTTGGGGTGGGTGCATCCCCATCCACACATGCAGGTGAGGGTTGATGAGGAGCTGGACTCAGTGGGGACCAGCCGGGTTCCACAGCAGCAGGGACCCGGGAGGAACCAAGGCCACCATCGAAGCTCCAAGACTCGCTCCCCTTCCATACCACGAACACAGCTTTAATTGCCACGGGTGCTCGGACACAAGACAAATACAACCCACAGGTACGTCCCAGCCCTGCAGCCTCCGTCCCAGCCCCTGTGGAGATGCTGTTAGCAGAGTGACAGCCGCCTGCTCCAGGCTGCGTGGGTGCAGGTGTGACACCAGCAGCCCCAGCGTGCGGTGGCCGCGCTCCCCGAG
>NW_010314769.1:618-1107 GCF_000700745.2 Antrostomus carolinensis | reverse complement strand
AAAGAAAGAAAGAAAAAAATCAAAGCTGCACATATTGGATCCAGATGTGCTTACAGCCCTTTCCAGCAATTTAATTAAATTCCCCCAGACAGCCAGGAGGATTTCTTAATGATCAAATTTCCCTGGCTTTCCTCCTAAAATGCCCCTCTTTCTTCGGCTGGCTGTTGCTCTGTCTCCCTGATGGATAGCCAACTCGCATTCTTCCTAGTCAGAAAAAAATCAAAGCTGCACATATTGGATCCAGATGTGCTTACAGCCCTTTCCAGCAATTTAATTAAATTCCCCCAGACAGCCAGGAGGATTTCTTAATGATCAAATTTCCCTGGCTTTCCTCCTAAAATGCCCCTCTTTCTTCGGCTGGCTGTTGCTCTGTCTCCCTGATGGATAGCCAACTCGCATTCTTCCTAGTCCGCCCCGCCAAGGCGATGGGGAAGAAGGGGGTAGATCCCGACGCTGTTATTTTAGCCGGGCACTCAAACGCCCCCGGCC
>NW_010314769.1:0-543 GCF_000700745.2 Antrostomus carolinensis | reverse complement strand
CCCCCCCGGGGAGCCATGGCTCATGGCATGGTCACGGCTGGACCTGTCAGGGATGCTCCAGAAAAGGGCTCCCGTGTGCCTGCTGATGGCCCAGGAGGGGTTTCAGCCCTTGGGTCTCTGTGCCTGACAGCTCCCAGGACTGGGTTTGAGCTGGGTTCGGCCTCACACTGCACCCCCAACGCCTCCTTTCCAGCTGAGGGGGGTACTGGGGTGGGGGCAAAGCCTCTG
The DNA here is from genome assembly GCF_000700745.2 of Antrostomus carolinensis. NCBI lineage: Eukaryota > Metazoa > Chordata > Aves > Caprimulgiformes > Caprimulgidae > Antrostomus > Antrostomus carolinensis. The sequence goes on along the minus strand of NW_010314769.1, from coordinate 315 downwards.
CGGGGCTCAAGGGGGTATGGCTGAGCTGGCAGGGCCCTTTGGGGCAGCCCGGGGTCCCCTCTTGTCCTCAGGGCCAGCACAGCTGGGGTCAGAGGTGGCAGTGGGGTGACCCACACTCTCCAGCTCTCCTTTCCCAGCCAGTATTGGGGGATGCAGGGGGGATTTTGCCCCAGGACTGTGTCTGATGGAAGGTTGGACCTTGCATGGTCCCCACCAGTGCCAGACAGCTGGGGACAGTGGCTGCGCCTGGTGCTGCCACCCAGACTGCAAAGGGTCCAGGGTTTAACTGCACCACGGAGGGTCCCGGGTTTGCAC
>NW_010314768.1:0-834 GCF_000700745.2 Antrostomus carolinensis | reverse complement strand
CCCAGTGTCCCCAATGTCCCCAGTGTCCCCATGAAATGTCCCCAATGTCCCCACACGGTGTCCCCAACATCCCCACATAGTGTCCCCAATGTCCCCATGAAATGTCCTCATGAAATGTCCCCACATGATGTCCCCAATATCAGACAGTGGAGAAGCCACCACCGTGTCTTCTCCATGGCCACCACTCACCCTCCCACCTCTTCCCAGTGGGGAAACTGAGGCACGACTCTGGTGGTGACTTTTGGGGGGGTTCTATCAGCTGAACCCTGATATCAGACATCAGAGAAGCCACCATCGTGTCTTCTCCACAGTCACCACCTGCTCTCCCACCCATTTCCAGTGGGGAAACTGAGGCACAGACTCGGGAGGTCACTATTTTGGGGAGGTTCTATCAGCTGACCCCCAATATCAGCCAGTGGAGAAGCCACCACCATGGTCACCTCCCACCCTTCCACCCATTCCCAGTGGGGAAACTGAGGCACGGGCTCTGTGGGTGGGTTTTGGGGAGGTTCTATCAGCTGAACCCCAATATCAGACATCAGAGAAGCCACCACCATGGTCACCTCCCACCCTTCCACCCATTCCCAGTGGGGAAACTGAGGCACGGGCTCTGTGGGTGGGTTTTGGGGAGGTTCTATCAGCTGAACCCCAATATCAGACATCAGAGAAGCCACCACCATGGTCACCTCCCACCCTTCCACCCATTCCCAGTGGGGAAACTGAGGCACGGGCTCTGTGGGTGGGTTTTGGGGAGGTTCTATCAGCTGAACCCTGATATCAGCCAGTGGAGAAGCCACCACGGCGCGGGGCTGGGGACACGCAGAGACCCGAGGA
>NW_010314767.1:0-3797 GCF_000700745.2 Antrostomus carolinensis | reverse complement strand
GACCCATAAAAGGACACACAGAAAACCTTACAAATACTTCTGGCAATGGTAACTTTCCTCTCTTGCCAGAAGATTACTCAGAGACTCCCAGGTAAATTACTTAATTTCTGCTCCCAGTGGACTATGTGATGTACAGACTGTAGATTTAACACATTTTGCAGTTGTGAAAGGCAAACCAGTTTTGGAGAAAACAGTCCTTTTAAAGTTCTTAAAAGCCTCCTACCTTCACACAGACCTGTGGTATTAAATGCCTGTTTGTGAAAACCCTTGAAGTGAGAAATACGATCCCTCTGAAAAATGGCCTGTGCAGGAGTGTCCAGTATAAAAGGTTAAAGATAAAAAAACAGATAATTGTGGAAAGTTGAGAATTTTTTAAAATGTAGTTTTTATAAATTCATGACATCACTTGTGAACCAAGTTTTCATCACCTCAGACACAGTACCTGACAGAAAGGGAATGAAAGCTGTAGTTATATGGCACTCAAACACATTGCCAGGGAGAAACTGGCATTTACGACTCCTATCTGCTGGTTTGTTTTTATCTTATGCAATAGCAACAACAAATCTTACATCAAATAAGAAAGTCAGGATGATCTCTTTATAAAGGAAAAGAAAACTGATGATACATTAACATATTTACAAATAAACTAAAAATCAGTATTTTTTTCAAGTGTTATTTGAAAATACATTATTAGGGATAGAAGCTTAGCTATGAGAAATTCTAGCTTGTAAAAAAAATATAAAGGTACAGCTAAAAGGGAGAAATTTTAAACATTTATTTGAGAGGGAAACAAACAGCTTATAGAGGATAGTATCTGAGTAAATTAAACAGATGAACAGAAAGTAGAACTATTTTTGTTTTAAAAACATAAAATAGAGTAAGATACTTATGAAAACCAAGGGTAAATGAATGTAACCCAAAATGTTTTATTCAGAAATGCAAATATAAAACATATTTATCTTTTACAAAACTTGTGGTAGGGAAAATCCACTCAAAAGAAATCTTCAGTCCTTTCTGATATCAAAGTCTAGTAAACAGAGAAAGGTAGACCATGAAAAATAAATGTGCATAAGTATAGTAATATTTTTGCATAAGATACTAAGACTTTTGCATATGAAGAGATCTGAGTTCTAAACTAGACAAAAGAAACTTTTTTTTAGTGTTTTGACCATTACTTGTGAAGTAAATACCCATACTAATCTATTGTGCTTTTAGATTTAAGATGTTTTGCTTTTTGTAGTTTTTTAAAATAAATTTAAAAAAATAAAAATAAAAATAATACAATTTATGTAATATTAAAACCTTCTATTTTAAATGCATATTTCATTGTTTATCCTGATTAAATTCATTTAAAAGTAGGTAGAGTGCTACCAATAGAAAAAAAAAAAGTAATTTCTTTATTAAAGTATACTTAGAATCATAAGAAAAACTAAGACTTGTGGGAGGGTCAATCCACTCAAAGGAAATTTCCAGTCCTCTCTGGTATCAAAGTCTAGTAAACAAAGAAGCTAAAACAGAGAAAGGACTCTGGGTAACTGATTGAAGACTGTTTTTATCACATACTTTCTTGTCATATAAACTTATGAATTTACTATGTTACTTCTTAGATCAAGCAGCATTACTTATGTTGAAACTCATTCTTTCAGAGGTTGAATGCTTTCTAATTTCCTTACAAAGTTGCTCATAGCCATCTTATACCCATGCATTAATGAACAAACATTATATTTAAATGCAAAGTTATTCTCCCCATGAGTTGGTACTATAGATGTTATAATACTGCTGTAGATTCAATTGTGGGATATAGCTATAAAACTAATTAGTGTATATTGTCACTGGGATTTCTGGAGACTTATAAAATAATAATGAGAAAAATTGCATCTTTGGAGTTCACTTTGATGAATCAGACATATAAAGCAGGAGGTTATTCTTTGCTAGATATCTGTGTATGATTTATCCATAAATTCCAGGTTCTTTCTACCATTCTGAAGGCACAAAGTATCCATGAATGACCATTTATCCTCTTTTAATAAATTTGTGTTTACTGAATTGACAAAAATCAACCAAAGTATATTGGTAATTCAGTTCCTGAAGGCTTTAAAATTAATTTGTTTACCATCCTATAACAATTCTGCAGAATTATATTGAGTTCATATGTATAAACATATACAGAAATTTTCAATTGAAGTTGAACACACATATAGCCTTCCTTTTGCAGTTCTGTTTAACATGATTATTTCAAAATATGTTGATTCCTGAATGGCTTTTCTATACAGATTCAGGTAATACATATTATTTTTTTAAAAGCCCTATATATATTGAATATTATGGAAAAAAAAAAAATGAAATATTCAGGAGTGTATTTTGTATCAGTAGAGTAGATCGCAAAAGTTTGCTTCAGTATTTGCACATTTTTTTTTCTCCTAAATTTACTTTACTTTACATGTTGTAAATTTACTGTACTTTACATGTTATCTCTCCTGAAAATGAAGAACCATAAAATATAAGTGATCCTGTTATTTAATTCAGGGTAGGCTTTATCTGTATCCTTAGTAGCTAGTTTGGTGAAAATGTCATTTCAGTGCTCAGCAGAGGTGAAGAAAACAAATTTACTATTAGGAACTCTTAGGAAAGTCACATAGAAGAAAATAATACCCATATAATCAAGTCACTGCTTATAAATCTATGAGCTGTCAGCATCTTGAATGCCTTCTACAGTTCTGATCTCCCAAAAGATATTCTCCCCAAGAAATGCAAAAAGAGAAAGTGGTCAAATGCACAACCAAGTGAATGAGGACCATTCCACCTGAGAAGCAAGGAGCTGGGAATGAATAAGAAATAGCTTATAAAATCATAAATAATGTAGAAGAAATAAAAAGAGGAGTGATTGTTCATTATTTCTTCTAATGATAAGCTGTTAGCATGTTAGCTATTTGCACTGGAAACAGTGTAGTGTTCAAGGTAACAGTTTCCCTTTCCCCAGTCTTGAGGTCTGCTTGGATCTACTTTTAATATTTTCCTATAGTAATCTGCTTCACTGTTGTGTGCTCTCACCTAAAGTCTGAATGCCACGTGACAGCTTCTCCACAGAATTGGAATGGGAAAGGTTAGAAGGGAGAAGATTTTTTCTTTTTCATGACAATTACTTGTTAGGTAGATATCTGCATCTCATAGACTTTATACCTGTGGAGTTATTAAACTTTTCTTCAACAATCACAATTCATTTATGGACAATAATGCAAGAATACAGCTAGTAGGTAAAGTGCTATCTAGGTGTGGTAGATCAAATCAGTACAATGGATCTCAGTAATTACTGGATCTTAGTAAACTGCAGGAGAATATGATTATTTTCCTGTCCTACCTGTAACTTGCTTGTCAGAAAACGGATGCATAGTTCAGTAATGAACGTTTACTGTTACACAGCCTAATTATACACTGCAGCAGTTGATGTGTGTTTTGTCAATAACTTCAAAAGTTGATTGAAGGGTTAATTTTCTTCTCTAGCTGTCAAATGAAAAACAAATCGATATTTTGTTTCTCATCTATATTGTCTTCCACAATTTCTTCAACATTACAAACAAAACAATTTAAAGATATGTATATATACTTATTAATAACTACTGTGACTTAATAACTGTTAAGATAACCAAACCAAGAACTCTGTGTTCAATCTTCTACTAGAAGTCTATCTTGGATCATAAGTGCTAGTAGAAATATGGGGATGGAAAAAAAAAAAAAAAATCTATTCAGATCAGGATAGAAAATGTTTCCATACAGTGCCCCAGAAACAATAAATTTAT
>NW_010314766.1:0-13149 GCF_000700745.2 Antrostomus carolinensis | reverse complement strand
GGGGGGGGTGCAGCTGTGCAGAGCCCTGGACAGGGCTGGACCAGGAGGGGTGTTTATCTTGTGACTAATCCAACTCCAGCCAGCAACGTTTGGGAGACTCCCAGAGGTTGTGACTTGAAAGACAAGTGTTGTAATTAATTTCTTATGCCACGCTTGTTTTGAAACCTTTTTAATTCCATGATAAGAGGCAGAATCTGGTCTTTGTTTACAATCTGCTGGCTTGGAGGCAGGAACCAGAAAAGTGCTTTGTAAAGCACTGTAAATGTTTTTCTCTCCCTCCCCCCCATTGCAGGATGCATGTGGTATTATCACACCACAACAGTGAAGCTATAAAAACATGATTGCATCCCTCTTCTTGAAGAGAGAAAATACATCCTAGGAGAATTTTAACTGCGTAAAAACGTATCTTTCTCTGAGAAGATGTGGTAGCAACTTTTTAGAACAATCCAGGGTAAAGAGTGTGCTAGAGACCACCTTTATTTCTTTGAGACTTAAATCTTCATTTAATATGAACTTTTCCACAGTTGGGGGATTTCTTTTTTTTTTTTTTTTTTTTTATTCTCACTGGGAATTTAGAAGTATAAGTGAAAAGGTACTTCCTAGCTTGCTTGTCTGAACTAGCTTGGGATGAATAAGGTGTTACTCAGCAAAAGAATGCATGAGAAAGAATTACTTCAGAACAGAAAACAGTCTTTCTTGATAGTACCCTTCTATCTCACAGATGCAGTCGTTGCAACAATGGAATGTCCCCCCAATTGAATAAGCTACTAGTGCTCCCAGCTCTGCGATACCTTTTCCCTCCAAATAGAAAAACCACTTGCATGCTACAGAAATGCGATTAGCAGCTCTCTGAACACAGAGTAATAGACAATTCTTGATCACTGTCAGTTTTGCTTTTAGTTGGGGAGGGAGGATCACTCTGAACTGGAGAGGAGGAGAGCCCCCAGCAGAGAAGAGGAGGGTATGAGGCAGAAAGGAGCAAGGAGTATGAAATATCAGGTTAGTTTCCCTTGTGTTAGCTGGGTAATACAGGTCCTGCCTTCCACCATGGCTCACCTCTGCTGGCTGTTGAGCAGGGCCCCGAAACGGCCTTTGCTGACAAAATTAATTTTGAAAAGAGGAAGAGGCTCTGTTTTAATATGAGGCTTTATAGGATGATGGTTCTGATCACATTCAGTACTGCATCTCTTCAAAACCTCTGCCGTTAACCTATGGCTATGTAAGTACTCTGGTACAAAGACACAACCTTTATTTTGTACTGCTCAATGTTGTGCTGCTTTTCCAAGCTTAATTTGCAGCTTCTCCTGAGACTACTAGGAGACAAAAAAGTTTTGTTTCTTGTCAGAGGTATAAAATTAGTATTCTAAATGAATATGATCTTGAGGTGATATTTTTGGGTTTTTTCCCCATTACTTGTGGTGTTTTTCCAAATATTGCAGCTGTGAAAAACAGAATGGTATTCTCCAGTTTGCTCTTTGGTTTAATCTGTCAGCTCTGTTTACCTTTCTTGCCTTCCACACTTTAGACTTGTGCAAAAAGTAGCTATTTTTCTGCTACCAGTTGGGAAATGGTTATATTCAGTACTCACAGAATACTTGACAAAACCCACCACTTTTTTGTGTCATTGATAAGATTTTTACTATATCTGCAGTAAGATTTGTTACAGTTTGGTTGCTCATTTTGCTTTGGTTTTTGCTTTGGGGTTGTTTTTTTTGGTTGGTTGTTTTTTTTTCTTTGCACAACATGTACACACTTTCCTTTGAAAGAAGAGATTCCTTTTGTGCCTGAATGGGAAGCAAATGATGTTCTATAATCTTCTGAGTGAATAGAAGAGGTACTGTGTGTTTGTTGCAGGTGAAAAATGGAGTGAGTGAAATAAAATAATTAAAGAGTTGCTTTTGAATAACTTTAAACTGTAAGGTTTATAATGATGACTTGCTGAAGAGATTGCAGGTAATTACAGGTTGGAGGGTGGTGGCTGTTGGGATTTGGGGGGGAGTGGTGGTGTTTGGTTTTGTTTTGTTTTTTTTTTTCTTCGTAAGGATCTTTGAGTAAGATTGATAGCCCTCCCATTGTGATACCATCAGCTCAGTGAGTACAATTTTTGATGGCTGCTGGGAGTTGTTGGGTGCCTGGTGATAGGCTTCATTTTTCAGGCTTCGGCCAGCAGGAGAGCTGCTTACCTGTGATGCTGTTACCCTCTGCATGCATCAGTCACCCATTACTGCTGCTCAGTGCTGTCTGGCCTGGGAAACCATCTGGCTAATAAAGCCTCCATAGCAGCACCTGCAACCTTGGGATGCACATAAGAATGATTGATAGCCGAGATGTGCAAGAGAAACATGACTTCCCCCAACTTCCCACCAACCCCATGCAGAAAAAGGGAAATATTAACTAATACTTAAAAAAACCCCAGAACAACAACGAAGCTAAAGCTCAAACCCCAGAATTTGTTAATGCTGCTATAGCATAACCTTGGCATAATATGGTTTGTAGAAGGAAACAAGGGGAAAAGAGCTGTTTCTGTCGTGTTTTAGAGTAGAAGTCACATTTGAAACTTGGAAGGAAGACCTTGACAATCCTAGTAAACACCGTCCACAACTTCACCTGTAAAATTTGGACTCCTATAGCTGGGTTTTGGGCTGGTTTATGGAGCTGAGTTTGTATGTTTCTGAGGTGAGGATAGCCTTGGGAGGTAGAGGCCTGGGTGCCTGCTTGCATTGGGTAGCACCCTTCTCCTCCAAAGGCCATACTTGTTTCATGGGGCAAACTTGCCGGTCCAGCAAGAACTTCCCCTTTAGAGCAGTGCATCGAGTGAAAAATAAAGGGCCTTCTGCTGAGAAGGGAAAGAGATTCAGCAAGGGAACAGTGGCCTCTGATGACAAGCAGTGAGAAGTGCAGGAGGCCACACCAGCAGCACAGGCTAAATTCCTCAGAGGTTGTCCCCATCCTCAAGGGAAGTGGCCTAAAAATGTTCCTTATGCATGTTTGACACCATAAAGAGAGCCTGAGCCTAATGCAGTTACAGTTTTGCTTGCTGTAACATGCTAAACAAAGGAACAAAATAACATTCACTTTCTTGAGAGAGGGTAGGATATTTTAAGTTTATAAATGTGTTGGGAGTAGAGACACACATTTGTGTTCCTCAGATTTTCATCCTAACCTCCTCGTGAACACTTCCTAAGTAGGAAGGCAATTTATCTTCTTAATACTGAATCACTAGCGAAGGAAGGTTGCCTTTTGCAAAACTGCAGTTTACTAGATTTAGTAGGGGCTAGACTAGAGTAGGATGGTGTTCTCAAATTTTCTTTCTAGTGCAGTTATTTGGTGAAATTTCAGAAATATGTCATTGAGTTTACAGTCTACAAAAAAGTGTTTGGAAACCTTTGTTTTATAAACTAAAGGACTGAGATTAAGGACATTGAGGATAACGTGCTCTATTGTTCATTTGAACTTGTTCCTTTTGATTTTAGGGCTTCAAAAACCCTGTTCAATGTCATAGATAAACTATAACATTTAGGTAGCCTTCTAAACATTGATGAGATTGTGTCCAGTGCTTTGTGATACAGTGATATGAAGGGAGAGAGAGGGGTGTGTATGTGCAAAATACATTTATTGATTTTCAATGGAATAGCAGCTACTTCACCTACTGTGTGTTTTTTCAGATTGGTTCACCCAGGGGTTTCTGGCAGCAGCAATAGCTGGATTTTTTAATATTCCTGTAACACACAGAATGCAATGTTAGCATTTAGGTGACCTTATTTTTCCCCCCATTAAATACTCCTTGATGAGTGATATTGGCACTGGGTTCCCCCCCAAGCCATAGTTCACTTTGTATCTGTTTCCTCTTAAATCCCTTTGCATGTGGTCAGCCTTACAGGTCACAAATGAGAGAGACTGCCAGCTTATTTGTTGTGTGAGTGCTTTCACAAATGCTCCTGGTTTGGATCTTTATGAGAAAAGAGACACTGAATGCAACTTGTGTCAAACATGGACAGTGTTTTGTAGCTGGGACACAGAAAGGTAGAAGGGTTAAACATGACACGTTCCCTTGAAATGGTTTTATGACTGCTGCTAATTTGAATGCTCAGTAATAGAGATCAGTTGGATGGAGGGGTTACCCTTCACTATTAATGACTCATTGGCCTCCTTCCCAAGCTGCCTGAAGTGCTGCTCTCCCTAGTGGAAGTAATTTTGTCTTTGAAGTACTTTCCAGAGCTGTCAACTTATGTTCCACAGTTCCCAGAGGAAATAATAAGCCATGAGTGCATGTACACTGAAAACATAGAGTCTGAAATGAACTGTTCCTATAGGAGCCTGGCAGTCTGCTTCTCTGTGGAATTCAGCTTGTTTATACAATCTTATCTGGCTAAGCTTTGGTATTTCATCTGGCAGGCAGTTCCTATGAAAAGCAGCTGTCCAAGCAGTGGGAGTGGTGCTCCTGGTGGTTTTTTCAGAAGGTCTATAATTTCTTCTTTCATGTAAATTAAAGAAATACAATACTCTCTTGGCTACAACCAGATGCTCTAAGCAGTTTTCTTTCCCTTATAAATAGCCATTTAAGTATGCTCTGCTGTTATGTACTGTATGACTTAAAGTTAGGATTCATGATGCCCACTAGGAAGGTATAATATATTCTGTAAAGTCACAGGCTGAGTACAGAATTGTTAGAAGAGTACCTCAAAGATGTTACCATCTATAACTTGCCAGATTTTTTTTTTTATTTTTTTTTTTAAGTATTCTGATAGTAAAATATCCATGCTTGGAAGTGAAAACCTCCTTTAATGAGTGTTACTGTTGCTGGACAAATGGAGCTAATTCCACCAGTTTGGGGGTGGAAGGGGAACCCACCACTGTTGTTAAGAAAGTGAGCACAGGTATACACCTCTGTGTGAAGAGATCTGTAGCATGTATCTTCTGTAACAGAAAGGTTCTCATGGGTAAGTAGGTAGTGACAAGCCTATTAAAAAAAAAAAAAAGGCACATTAACAGAAAGTGTGCAGCCAAAATACTTAAGGTTTTATGTAACTCATTGCCAGCTAACAAAATGTTTCTTAAAATGTACTGAAAACTGAAGCTTTTGGGGAAAAGAGTTGCAGTAATATTCAGTGCCTACAGAAGAGTTTGAGGTATTTTTTGTGTAGCTTTGGGTTGCCATTTCAAATAGGAGAGAACTGGAATGCTGAGGAGTCCTTCTCCTATTATAGTAAATGTTCTTTTTCACCTCTTTTTACAGGAACAGTATTTTCAGTAGGAAATGGCAAAGGTAAAATTCAGGTCCAAGTCTTCCAAAGTTCGGTGGTTATCACTGAAAGCACTACATCTTCTATATGAAAATGCTCCATGCAATATGCCCCACTGTAAGAAACAGGGGTCATCTTCAGCACCAAAACCACTAATTCTCCCTCTGTCACCTGCATGTAATGTTTCATTCTGGCCTCATTCAAGACATGGGAAAACATGACAGACTTGTAAAATATGAGTCTTTAAGCACAGCTCAGATGTGCCACTTGATGGCACTTCTCCTGCCAGTATGTGTTCAGATTTCTGTAGACTTTTTGCTCTGCAAAAGGATAATTTGGTACTGCAACAAATGAAACATGAAAGATGAGCTCTCTCTGGTTCCGTATGGTATATACTGGTCTTCACAGAGACCTGGCATCAAGCACAGTCTGTTTCATTAGCTGAAGTGATATTCCTGCTTGAAATCCTATATGGTGAGAAACTCAAAACCTAACATGAAGTTGCTGACCTTCATTAAAAGTATGACATTGTAAATTATGCAATGATACAGTTTAAATTTCAGTCTGACACGTGCCACCTGAGCAGTTTATTACTGGAAATAGGTAACACAGCACTGTGTGACCACCCTGGAGTTGATAAAAGTGAGTGATGTTGGCTGACTTCTCCCAGTTCCTTTATGAAGAAAGATTTATTTTTATTTTTTTTTTAATTTTTAAATTGTGCTAGGGATTGATGACTTTCTGCTGCCACAGGAACAGCTGACGTTAAACTTCAGTAGAGTAAAGAAGTAAACTTTACATTATCCTTGCAGCAAGAGTAGTGGCTCTAAATAGCATCGGAGGTTAGCTGTTTTATTCTGTTTTGGGTTGGTTTTGTTTGTTTGTCGTTTGTTGTTTTTCAATTTTAAGGTTTTTTTATTTTAAGGTGATGTCCCAAGTGAGTGTAACTGCTAGTGACGAGGTCCTCTTGAATATAATACCTGTATTGTCAAGGACCGTGTATTCTGTACTTGAACTTTTTATAGAAAATAAGAGTGAATAAGTGTTTTTTCGTAAAAGCTCTCCAGATTAGCTCTCATTTCTCTAACCTATAATAGCTTTTAACAGTTTTACCTGTCAAAACTGGGACTTCATCTTTCTCATATGTAATCCTGTTTAAGATCACAGTTGGAAACTAATGCCTGACACTGTTTTAAAAACAAAAAAATCTCTGCTTCTGCCTGGTTCGTGTTTGGAGGGAAAAGATAGCATTTTTTTGTGGTGAGCTGGGCTTTTTGTTATTAAAGGTGGTGGTTTTGAAGCTGCTCAGAGGTTAGGAATGCTGGCAGTCGTCTGGAGAGACAGATTAGCAGCTGAGCGCAGGTGAGGAGGTCACAGGGGCAAAACAACCCCTTCTTTTGTGCCATTGCCCTGGTGGTGGTTCAGCCAAAGGAAGCTGCTTCAGAAACAACCTATGTACGTCAGGAGGACCATCGTATTTCTCCTGTGACGTGCTACTTGATCATCACAAACTTGCATGTTGTGAGAATTCTCTCTCTGGGTTGATGTTAATTAAAGGGGGAAGAAAAAACAGTGTTGTCAACAAATCTTCCCAGGTGAAGCTTTTGCAAGTTTGCCTTAAAGTAATCCAATATTAATAGACTGAGAGAGAGGGAGAGAGCAGTTACCTGAGTGGTTTCAGGGACAGATGGATAGCTAGGGTGCGTGTTTTGTTTTACCTGCACTTGCCAACCTAATTTTTTGAGTCTTTAAGGAATGCAGCTTTTGAGTTTGGTTTGCCAGTACTGCAAGAGCCAATCTTAAATGTATAAACCCACATGTAATTTTAATTGCCATCTTAAACTGAAATTTTGGGATAGAGGCTGTTTCGGGCTTTAAGGTACAGCACTACTATTCTACAGCGCTATGTTTCAAGTAAGGAAGAATTTTGATTCTAAATCTGAATCCTGAAGTTTTTTTTCATAGGACTATCACAGAAATCAGTGAATTGTGAGGGTGAGCAGGGTGCAGTGTTTGAGACTGTGGTGATGAAAGATGTCTCTTGTGGACCTGGACTTTAGAAGGAAAAAGTATTTGCTGCCAACTTTCAAAATCATCCATCAAAACTTAAAGTCTAGGTGACTGTAGATGATGGTGATCCCGTTGATGAAAGAAAAGGAATAATACCTGGCTTTGGCTGCCACAGGTGAGTTGTGCATTCAAAAGAGCAGACGCTGCACTGACCGTGCTCACCAGGTGGACTTGAGAAGGTGCCGTCTCCACGCAGTCACTGTCCTGGGTGTGAATGTGCTTTCAGGAACCAGATGGGAGCTTCTTGTGTTTGGGTGATTTTAAGAACTTCCAGTCCTGTGCCTCGCCAGTATTAAATAACACAGAAGGGCCTGTGCAGTCTGTACAGCTCTGAGTAACCTGAGAGGAGAGAGAAGATGTGAGCATGAGGTTAAACATGACAAACTTGTCCAAAGAATATATTTCACAAAAGCTTTTCCTTCAGGATGACCTTCTGGATGACTTGTGGTGTCCTCAGTGTTAGGATAGCCAGTGTAAATAAGTTATAAGAGAATGCAGAAATAGTCTTTCTGAAGTCTTCAAATGATTTTTTTTTTTCCCCAGCCCTAAGGACTGTGTAGGAGCACAGAATAATTTAGGCTGGAAGGGACCTCTGGAGGCCAGCTAATCCAACACCCTGCTCCAAGCAGGCTCAGCTGGATCAGGTTGCTGCTTAGCACTTTTTAGTGTCCTTTGAGTTGTGTAACTTAATATAATTTAATTGAAGTCTGCCAATAATATGCCTTGAAAGCTGACTTGAAAGTGAGACCTTGCAAGAAATAAAAATGTAATTATAAGGTTGTTTTTACTAATGGTTGTCCATCGACTCGTCCCTGTCCCGTTCCCCCCTCCCCCTTTTATCAGGTAGCAGTATTGTCTTACTTTCTCAAACATTTCTATGCAGGGTTAATTTGTCAGAGACAAAATTTTCTTAGTGGTGGTTCTATAATTGTACTTTTGTATTTTATTACTTGTCTTCAACAGCAGAATCAACTGAAAGTCTGTTAGTTTATCTGAAAAGTGTTAGCACACTTAAACTCCTGGTGAAATAATTTTCCAGCTAGTGTCTGCTTCATGTTTAAAATATGTACAGTATTTTTAATGTGAAATGCAGTGATGCATTTTGTACACTAACAACTTAATGACTAAGTATTTTTTTTTGCAAAGCACAACATAAGCTTCTAATATGGATAACTTGTCATATTATATGGCTGATTTAAAGTTGATCACTTTGCACATGCCCTCGAGACGCTGCCACAGAAAGTGAAATATTTAAACAAATCCTTAAACAGTAGACCCTACAACAGCTGCTTTCCTGTTGATCTTCCTCTCAAGGGCAGGAGTACCTGTGTGAGTCCGTGTCTGTTCTCTGATCCTTACCATATGGACTATGCAGCAGAGCAGTTTCTTTCTCCCTGATTCTCATTCTACTGATTTGCTTGCTTACACAGGACTTTTTTGATACTTGGCACTTTTAGTATTTTTTTTTTATTGCTGTCAAATTCAGCTGAAATGAAGTAAGATATTCCAAAGAGAAAAGTGCTGTACTGAGAGACAGATATTAACATAAGTTTATTTCTAGAAAAGGCTAGGCTAAAAACACATATCCAGCTACTCTCTTACATCCTGCTTTCATGTTTGTACCTGAGGTCTGCTATCAGTTAAGGCTGTGTACTGGATATTAAAATACTCCCCAATTCAAACTTTTAGGTTAGGAATGTGTGTACACTTCTTGCTCACTTGAGATGTATGTGTAAAATCACAATCCAACTCTGAAAATATTGTCTCTCATCTAAGATGGTGTATCAAGCCTGTGGCTGCAACTAATTACATTCTGCACAGCTGACAACAGGAGTTACAGAATCACAGAATGTTGGGGATTGGAAGGGACCTTGAAAGATCATCTAGTCCAACCCCCCTGCCAGAGCAGGAACCTAAACAAGATTATACAGGAAGGCATCCAGGTGGGTTTTGAATGCCTCCAGAGAAGGAGACTCCACAACCTCCTGGGCAGCCTGTCCCAGTGCTCTATCACCCTCACTGTAAAGAAGTTCCTTCTGAAGCTTAAGCGGAACCTCCTGTGTTCCAGCTCACACCCATTGCCCCTTGTCCTACCACTGGGCATCACCGAGAAGAGCCTGGCTCCATCCTCATGACATTTGCCCTTTACACATTTATAAACATTAATGAGGTCGCCCCTCAGTCTCCTCTTCTCCAAGCTAAAGAGACCCAGCTCCCTCAGCCTTTCCTCATAAGGGAGAGGCTCCACTCCCTTAATCATCTTGGTGGCTCTGTACTGGACTCTCTCCAGCAGTTCCCTGTCCCTCTTGAACTGTGGGGCCCAGAACTGGACACAATATTCCAGATGTGGCCTCACCAGGGCAGAGTAGAGGGGTTGAAAATCAGAAGTCTCTTGCCCTCAGAATATGCAAGAAATATGGGTAGTCATTGGAAACAACTTATTCATTCTGAATGATGTGCAGATGGACATAAAATGAAAATTAATTTGTTTTTTTCCGTATTATTATGAGTGTGGCTTTACTGAACCAGATTTAAGAGGAAGAGGCCCTGTAGATTGAATTATTCTCTGTTTGATTGATACATTGCTACTGTTTCTCTTTCAGATGAAGTGGACTACAGTAATTTTGGGACCAACACATTATCAAGGAAGAAGAAGGCTCTGGTGACACTCCGCAATGACAACATCCGTCGGCGCCCTCACATTAACATTAGCATGCCTCATGATTTTAGACCAGTGTCTTCCATCATCGATGTGGACATCCTTCCTGAAACGCACCGGCGAGTGAGGCTGTACCGACACGGGTGTGAGAAACCCTTAGGATTTTACATTCGCGACGGCACTAGTGTCAGGGTTACTCCTCATGGACTAGAAAAAGTACCTGGTATCTTCATCTCTCGTATGGTTCCTGGAGGCTTAGCGGAGAGCACAGGCTTGCTGGCTGTGAATGATGAAGTCCTGGAAGTTAATGGCATTGAAGTAGCAGGAAAGACTCTCGACCAAGTCACAGACATGATGATTGCCAACAGCCATAATCTTATTATCACGGTCAAGCCAGCAAACCAGAGGAACAATATTATTAGAAGCAGTAGGATGTCTGGTAGCTCTGGCCAGTCTACAGACAGCACTGCTAGTCACCATAGCTTGCCTACATCCCACGTGCTGCAGAACTTCCACCCCGATGAAATGGAGAGTGATGAAGAGGCTGACATTGTCATCGAGGGCGGTCTGGAGCCACAGCACATTCCCAAACTGCACAGCCTTACTTCCAGTAGCCTCTCTCGAATCAACGGCAGCAGCCTCAGCCACAGACTTCAAAGGGACCTGGTGCTCAACAACAACTCGGGCCGAGAAAGCAACGGCAACATCCACAAATTACTCAGCTCCTTAAAAACTGATCCCCGACACAGTCTGGTTATCCCCAGAGGAGGTATCGAGGAGGATGGAACAGTCATTACACTTTAGTACCAATTCCCACAACTCTCCTTTCAGTCTTAAGTGCCAATTGGGACAATTGACTCTTGCAACATGTTATGCACAAACCAGAGAGCTGATATTCTCATAGACCTCAGGAGTGCAGAAAATTGTTGCTTTCTAGGAAACGTGGCATCTGGAGTTAGACATAAAACTGTCAGGCACTGCAAAATTTGTCAGGAGAAAGACAGAGTGTAAAACCTGGTTTATGTCCCAGCCCTAAAGTGAGAACACAAATTTTAGTTGGTATAAATCTAAGCAGTCTTACAGGCTACCAATGGCAGTGCTACATGCTTGGGTTTGAATGCATGGGTGGATGTATTTATACATGCATGTGTATGAATTAGATTTTAATAGTAACAGACATGGCTATTTGAAGTGGAATCTGGTTTTCCTCTAATACCAGTTTAAAGAGAGTGCTTCTTAGTAGCCATCTGATCTTCTACCATTACGTACAGACCTTCCACTAACTTGTTTACACCGTATTTGCAACCTTCTGTCTGATCCAGACAAGCTCTGTGGAAGTAGCAGTTTCCTGCTGTGGTGGTAACAACGTTAGGGAGATGCTGCAAATACAGTTTCCAGATGAAACTATAGGTATCTTTGATTTTTAAAAGCCTAAGGAGGTGACACTGGAGGATGCTGTTATTGCTGTGAGACCAGCACCACCCGCTGGTCGGAGGCAGGCCTGCCTGCAGCACAGACGCCTGCTGCGTGGGGAAAGGGAAACATGACAGCAAGGGCTTAAAACTCGGTTCAGCGCCATTATTACGTGTAAATGTATTATTTTGCGATATTTATTAGGTAATACCTCTCTCTCATTCCCCAGCCCCTCCACCCCCCCCATCGCCTCTGTTTTTTCAGTATCGTGGTTCACGTGCATTTTAGGGATGCAATCAAGCAGGCAGCAGGAGCGGCAGCGTGTGCTATGGCTGTCCCCTTCACCTCAGGGCTGACACGGGGCCCTGCTCGACATTCGGGGCCACCTAAATCCACAGGGGCTTTCCTTACAAAAGATTGGCCGATTGCTGTACGGAGGAGGGGTGCTGACTGACTGACAAACCTAACTTTAGAATAGTTTGGTTATTTTTGGACTCTTCTAGTAATCATGAAGCTCAGTGTCTACACAGGATTTCTAGAAACAAAATCTGCTGGCTGTTTGCGATGGTCAGACACCTTTACTGGATGCTGACCAGTGACTGCTGAGTCAATAACTGTCTGCTTCTGAAAATGCCATGAACTTATGACAGGGGTCTAATTGAAACTATTTTGTTATATCTTGAGCAGTGTAAGGAACAAAATACAAATGTTTTAAAATGTATTTTTCTACTTTTAGCTTGTGTCATTTTCTTTTTGTTTTTAACTTTGTAGTACATTAAAGCTTTTTTATATGATGGAATAGACATTTCTTAAATATTGTTTGGATATGAAAATTCAGAAGTCTTGGTTTGAAAAAAAAATTACATTCCATTTTGGAATCTGTAATGGCTGGACAGGGGATGTGCGGACTGATTAATTGTCGCTAATTTTGAATACCTGTGGAATAACCAGTCTTCTGCTCATTTTTAAATATGTTTGGGACATTGAACTTAGTTTATTTCTTTTAGATTTGCTTTAAAAGTTTATTTTAAAGTTCTTTCACTTACTCTGATTAAACCCTTCTAGGTATCACAGCACAGTTATAGGGCTGTACTTAGTTTTCCCAGCACAGTAACAATAGAGAACATTGATCCTGTTCGTCTTAAAACTGTGTTTGTACTTTACCAAAGGTTTTAATTTTTTAAAAAAAATCTGATTATTGGTGCAGTAAAAAAAAAAAAAAAAAGAATAGCTGGCTATGCTTCAGTCAATCAGGAAAATTTTGTTACACCTTAAATAAGACTACTTTTTATGAATAAGTGGATTTGTCTGGCTGAAGTTACTCATTTAACCTTATTTAATTGATGAAAATGTGACCTGTCTGCAATAAACCGTGCACTGTCTTACTCTGACGCTATGTCCTTTCCCCTATGCTCAAGCACATCCTTCTGTAGAAGGATCTCCCCTGCCTGGGGAAACAAGATACCTGCTCTTGATGACTCTTCAAATACATAACCGTTTTAGTAACGCTTTTCTCTCTACTGGGACAGACTTTTGATTCCTCCAGTTTTTGTTACTGATACCAAGTTTCTTTCCATAATGTTTTGGGTGTTTTTCCCCCAGAACTGCTTTTACTAAAGGGTACTGTGAGACACTGTCGTTTGCTACACTCCTCACAGCCCAGCTTGCTTCAGACCTCATGGCTTGGAGGACTTGGGGTACCTCTGGCTCCTCAGAAGTGGGGTGCTGCCCCACGGGACAGCTTTGCCCGGAGCCCAGTCGTGA
>NW_010314765.1:0-26709 GCF_000700745.2 Antrostomus carolinensis | reverse complement strand
CCCTGACATTCTGTGATTCTGTGTGATTCTACATGACACAATCACCTAAGTTGTTCTAAAAACAGCAACAAAGCATTTTAAAGAGTAAGCTGAGTCTTTGTCTAGAACTTTGTATTGTATTTTCCTACCTGCAGCCAAGTTCAGTGAAATTTGTAAGTTTGCCTAGATTTTGAGGGCTGCCTGGGTGCATAATTCACAATTTTTATTCCTGATTTCTAGTTTCGTAAAAATTGAGACTGGAAAAAGTTGAAATAGCACCATACATGCTTGGTTTATTTTCTATACCAAAACGTTTTCCATGCAAGTTCCATTAATCAAACGTTTTTTTTCCTATTTTGTTATCTTGGAAATGTAATTATTCAAACTGAGATGAGATACTTTGGACAACATTCTAATTTGGTACACCCTTTCGTAATTTGTTTAGTAACTGTGTTAAAATGAAAAGTAGCTTCTTGAAAAAATAAACATAAAATCTAATTTTTCTTTAAGGTCATCAACATTCCATAATTTTGTCAAAATAGCACTTACAAAAAATCCAAAGAAGAGACCGACAGCAGACAGACTCCTTTCTGTAAGTGACCTGGAACATTTAATGACATCAATAAGAGATCCCTTGCCTCAAAGTGAAGAATAGATCAATAGGAAACCAAACTGGAACAATTTTCTTTCTCTCATCTTACAAGATGGGTGGTGAAATCGGAAGCAAAGAGACACTGGTCAGCTGTAGGAAGTAGCAAGATTTTGTTCAGTGTCCAGATTTTTAGACAGTTCTTGGGATGAAAAATTACAGGAATTTGCCTCATGCTCTGTCTTCAGCCTGTCCTTTCTGCAAGTGGGTGTCTCAGCCTCTTGGTATGGTTGCATAGATGTGGAACCTTCCTGTCACCCAAATAGAAAGTGGATTTATTTAGCAGTTGTTCATGTATCTGTTTCTGTCTTCCTAAACTTCACTGAACTACTGAAAAATGGCATTTAAGGTGTAATTGTTTGGTTGACTCAGAGTTTAATTTCCAATTAAGAGTTGGCCAAAAATGTAGCATTTCCATGCTTATGGAGGGGTTAGAAAGTCTAGTGATTGAGGAGTCGTTAAAGAACTACTCAAGCCCTCAGAAAGCAGGCAAAATTCAGTAGCATTCTGTAGCAGAAGTTTATTAATGGAAATTGCATATCAGTTGCATGTTATAACTTGTTTTTTCCTGCGGTTCTAGCATAGCTTTGTCGGGCAGCCTGGTCTTTCAAGATCTTTAGCAGTTGAGCTGTTGGACAAAGTGAATAATCCTGACAACCATACACACTACAGTGAAGTTGATGATGATGATTTTGAGGTGAGAACACCTTTTCTTTTCTGTCTTTAGGTAAAACTACTGTTTAAATACTCTGCTTTGCTTGGGGAGCCTAAGATTGCAGCTTGGCAGGGGCACTGCCCTGACATTTTGAGAGCTCTGTTTTTAGAATTACCGTGTGGCAGAAGTGCTGAGGGGGTGTTTAGAAGGATCCTGTGCATGAGCAAGGCTAAGACAAAGGTGGTGTGTGTTACAGTGTGTGACTCCAAGCAGCTATTAATTCTCCTTGTTGGTTTGATTGTTGATTGAGACGCGACAGAAAGCCGCGCGACTTTTCTCAGCTTCTCCATGTATAACTCTTGCAGCCTCACTCCATTATCCGCCACACGATTCGTTCTACGAACAGGAATATTAGGGCAGAACGAACAGCATCAGAGATAAACTGTAAGTTCCTGAGGTACTTGGCCCATTTTCTGGTGTTGGTTTTGCTTCTATCGATGAAGGATGTCGATGTCGTTCTTTTGTTGTGTACTCTGGAAAGTCTCTTCTACTGTTGGCACATTGGAGAAACAAAAATAGAAGAAACCACACATACACATGAATTTTCAATAATATTTTGCCAAAAACAAAATTAAAACTTGCAGATTTTTCTGCTGTTTCATTCCATCTCGTTGCTGCATCGTAATCTTGATGTAGAAATCTTGCATGACCAGCGTAGCCTCGCAGCTCTGCAATTTCTGTCAGACCATGCAGCCTTACTTAAAATGTGCAAAAACACTAATAACATGCAAACATCAAAAAATGAGAGTGAGTTGATAATTAGGAGGGCATCTTTTTACATTAGTACATTGGGTGTCATGGTGTGATGAGAAAATATAGAAAAAAACCATAGCATTTTGTGTTTGTCTGAACACTGTTTCAAGTTCATAAGTTAAACTTTTCTTGACCCTAATGGAGCGCTTCTGGTTGCAATAGTTCTCCTGACCAGGGTGCATGTTAACATCATGCATTTTCTTTTAACATAACTTCTTATTTTCTTTTAAAATAATATTAATACATAACTCGGTTGACATTTTGGGGCTAGAAACAGCCTTTCTCCAGGTTTGAACAGATGTTTTTTGTAGTGTTAATGCTGTCTGCTCCTCTGCATCACGTACATCACACTTTTAGGAAGCTTTCTTCTCTTTCACATGCATTAAAAGTAACATGGTTATGTAGTTAAGTTTTAGTGTACTTTCATATAATGACTTGGTATTCACTTTTGTTCTTTCTTTCTTGTGGGTTTCATATTTGCAAATTTAAGCATTTAGACAATAATGCTGATAGTGAAGTGATGGTCATGTTTTACAGGCAAATTCAGTGTTGTGTACATAATATTTAGATCTGTTACAAGGTGCATTTCACTGTAGTAAGCATTGAAAAGGCACGAGTATAATGTTGTGTGTATTAAATTTGAAAATGTAATGTTTTGTAGTTGATAAGCTGCAGTTTGAGCCCCCTCTACGGAAAGAAACAGAAGCTCGGGATGAAGTGGTAAGGACAATTTTGGTTTTTCCTTCATTTATTAAAATCATACTGTCTTAATTGTTTTGTGGTTCAAATCTAAGTAGTATGGTCTCTGAAATATAAAGTCATGAGAAGACCACTCTTGGTCCCCAGACAATTGCCACATTTTTAAGAAAATGAATTGCCCTCTATGCTTTGTGCAGGGAGTCATGCAGAGTTGAAAAAAAACCCAACATGTGCCAATTAATTTGATAATGTGAAGAGGCCCTTCTGCATTCGAGTCCCTGATCTTCCCATCATCAGGGTTTATTTGCTGCTTGTTTCTTGGAAGGCTGCCAGCTCGCATGCAGACAGTTCTGCCCCCTGTGAGCTGCTGCTGTTTGTTCCAGCCCTCAGCAGTTTACTGCAGATCAGCTAATTAATGTTCTTTGGGATTAGCATGTGCCTGTGTACACAGGAGCTCCATTTTTTAATGTGTTGTGAATAGCAACAGCTGCCATTAATTTGAATTTGCAGACATTAGTGCTCAGCACTCCAGAAAAATCCCATTCCTGTTTTTTTACAGCTGTAGTCCAGCTCAGCAGGTAGGTAGGAGTTCATCCTTTTCTGAATGTGACTGATTAGATCTGTACACAAATCCCCTCAGGTCCCCTTAGTGCCATGTCTAGTGACAGGAATGTTCCCAGCCTCTGCTGATGACATCTCCTATGAGTTTGGAGGTGGCTGCAGTGTATTCTGTTGTTGGAAAACTGTCTTGGAAGTGCCCTGAGTGGAAAATCCTTACTGAGTTTTCACCATAATTTTTTGCTTTCCTATTATTTATTGCCACTTGATATTCGTGTTGCACCATTTCCAGGTGCTGCTTTTAACTCTGAATCTAAGAAGAAGAAGAAATCTTTTAAGCAACTGCTTTATAATTAGATTGTAAAATATTATTTCACTTTGAAATTTTATTTTACTGCTTAAGGGCCATTCTACAGGTCTTGGGAATCTCTCAGGCCTCTTCATGCGCTGTGAATAAGGTACTAAAATTTGATAGGGGGGAAAAAATTGAATATTTCTTCATCTTCAGGTTGTGGCAGCTGGCACTGACTTTGCTTCGCATTGGAATCCTTTTGTTGATGGTGGAAGCAGCAAGTAAGTACAGAGTTTAAAAACATCTTTTATTTCTCTGACTTACTCTGAAAATACACTCTGAAAGAAAAATTAAGCTATGGTAGAAAATCAAGCCCTAATCCACTTGAATATTCATAAAGTTAAAGAAGATTTTACCCAATATGCAGTCCTCCTCCTGCAGTTTGTTAATCATTCTCTTGGGGAATGGCTTTTAATCTCTTCTAACCACAAATAGTAGTTTGTTTTAAATTTGTTGTAGCTCCCCAGTTATAGATGGAAAGTGAAGTGTTAAATGTATGGCCAGTTGACTGAAATAAAACAGCCCAAGTCAATTTTCTGAAGCAAAGCTGGTAACTTTGCAAGGGCTGAGTTCAGGATCCAGCGCTGGCCTTGCACTTCTCTTCTGAGCTGCAGCTCTGGTTGTGACATCCTGTGGCAAAGCACATTGGCAGCCCTGAAGTCGAGTCCTCACAAGAAAGGGAAGGAGAAGCCAGTTCTGAAAATTTAGTTTTACCAAATTCAGTACGACTGCACGGCTGCTTCTGCTGTGGGTGTCTGATCAGTGATCTGTCATACCATCATGTTGTGTTCTGGGTGAAACGTTTTAGGTAAAGATACGCTATAATGGATTTTCCCTGGGATAAAGCAGGTCTGCAGCAAGGGAGTGCAACTCTGTCCAAGTTAGGACTGAATTTATTAGGTATGTGGCTTCCTTTTGCTGCAAACTACTGCATTCTGCCTTTAAAGGCAGTCTTGGAATTGACAGTAAAGAATACAGAAGTTCAGGACTGATGTACATATAAAGATGGTATTTCAGTTGCAATAATTGCTGAGCTAAAAGAGCCTGTTTCCCATCTTGATTTGGAGCAGAGTAGCAGACGGGGAATTTCTTTGGCTTTTTTGCAGATAAAGTCTTGCATAAGCTGTCAGCTGACGTGACAGCCCCCTGGAAAGCTGGCTGTGTCCTGGAGATTGCCAGTGTTTGGGTCTTTTTTAAGTTCAACCTGTTTTTCTGTTCTCACTCTCATTGTAGTAAAAATTTGGGGTTGCTCTCTAGGCTCTGCCTCTCCCTGCCCAGTAATGACAGCAACTGCTTTCCTTCCTCTCTGGGTTTGTTTGTGTGACCCTGCTGAGCTGCAGATTGAAAGCCTTTTTCATGAACGCTGGCTTTTCTGCAGACAGCTGGGATCCACGGGGTCAAAGAGCAGGGAGGGAGGGAAGCTCCTCCTGGCAAAATGACTTATCGATTAGATTGTGTTTCTGTAGCATTATTAAGATTTTCTATACCAGGTATATTAAAGGCAGAATGAATGTAACCATAGCAAACATTGCTGGGGCTGTAAATGAGTAAATAGACCTAGATTAAATATTGAAAAGAGGACGGGCATAAAGTTTCTGGATGGTGAATCTGTGCTGCTTACTTGGAAACCACTTCCAGTTTGAAAAGATAAACAGGAAACGCATAGCTCCTCTGTCCCAGCAACTGTGAGCAGTGCCAGGGACGTAGAGAGGATATGTGCTGGGGGGTCTTTGCTTTTCATGTCCTTTGGCTTTTATCAGAGTGAATGGTGATTGGTATCTTTGACTCAGGAATTACTTGATAGAAAGGGGAACACCAGAATGTGTGTGATGGATCCACCCCGTGATGGAACTTATTTCTTGGGGGTTTTTTTTCTCCTTCTTATTGTAGCATTTTAAAATAACTTTTTAAAAATAAATTTTCTCTATTTTTGATGATTGGACTTTTTATCTTTTAAATTTTTTAGCAGTTCATGTTGGCAACTGTCTGTCACTTTTCCTTCAGAAGTAACTCGCAGGGAAATTTTACATCAATCCAGATTTTGCTGGATTAGTTTTTGTATAATGTGCTTTTGTTTTCTTGTTTGTTACCCCCACGGTGATTCCTCACTGGGTGAGGTGTTGTGTGGTGGAACGTGGAAAGATGTGTGAGTTGGTGGGGTAGGGGGGTGTCTGCTCTGCAGGCAGAGAGACTTGGACTGCCCCGGGCTGCTGCAGCCTGCAGAAGCCTGTCCCTGGTTGAAGACTGAGACAGGGCAGCTTCTGAGCTGCCTCTTCCACTTCACAACCGCTAAATGCAGAAGCCTCCGCTTCACAGTATCCCAGCAGCACGCTGAGAATGTATTTTAATTAGATTTGCAGTTTAGATTTTTTTGGTTTTCATGCAGTTTGATTTTTTTAATTTTTTAAAATTTTTTTTTTTAAGACACAGCTTGAAAATTGCCATTTTTAAAAGCGTTACTGTTTTTTGTTTGTTTCAGGATGATATTTTCAGTGCTGCTTTGATCCTCTAGTCACAGTTTCTTTTTTGACCCTGAGGTAGCTTTGAAACAGAAACTCCCACTGTGATGGGAAATAGTCTGTGTCTTTAGCATGTAACACTAAAGGAGGAAACTTCCCTTTGTAAAGGCTTTTCTCCCTTTGTCTGCCAGTTACTTCCTCTGTTCTCATATTTTAAATTTTTTTTAATATTGTACTGTTATTAGGCATTTCAACAATTTTTAAAATACCAAGTAGGAAAATGAAAGATGAGTTGATGGCATCTGGTATGGAAGAGAGTTTAAATGATCAATAGGGGCTGAGGGGAAGGAAAGGAAAGAACCACACTAAATGAAAAAGGGCTTAATGCAGTGAATAAGAGCAATATTTTGTTTTGAAAAGGGTTGGGAGATGCTTGTTATGAAACTAAAAGACATCACCGATGGGTTTAGTTGCATGTGTTGACTTTAGAGCAGAGCTCTTAATTTTATAAACATTTTACCTAGGGGACTGCTTACAAAGTTTGTCGATGGGAGTGAAGATGTTGAAGAGTGAGTGGACCTCCTTCGTGTACAGTTGTGTTTGCTCTGGCTAAAGCAAGCAGCGTTCTGGCAAAACCTCTTTCCTTAAAATGCTGCAGGCATGCTCCTTGTCAGGAGAATGTCCACTAAGCAATGCTTTCTTCCCTTGCTCTCCTTCCTGAGGTTATCTTAGCGTGCCTATGGAAGTGCCTAATACCCTAAAGCAGATTTTGTGTTGATTAATCCATCAATCATGAGCCAGGTCTGATAGCGACAGGACACGCGGATATTCCTGCAGAGCTCTGGTGGGGTATGTGCAGCTCCTCTGGTGCCCAAACGTTTGTCTGATCCAGAGCAAAAGCTGCAAACAGCACTGAACGGTGGTGAACCTCTTTGTCAATTGGCCTGAAGTTCAGCTGCAGTTGGGGTGATGTGAGTAGATGACCAATAAACTTGTTTTCAAATAAACTTGAAAAACGATGGGACGACATTACTCTGTGACACGATCTACTGGCTGATCCAGAAATGCAGCATATTCATTGTTGGGAAGAATTTTCTAGAAAAAAACGAGTGCAAAAATGAAAATTCAAGCAGTGGAAGAGGGGGCACCTTCAGAGAACTAGTCCCTGAACGTATATTTATTTGCTCATTTCAAATACCCTTCACCACAGAACGCTCTGTAACGTTGACATTTATGAAAGAACACGAGTTTATCAAACAACACTTCTAACAAGAGTAGTGTGCTTTTTTTTCCCCTGCTCTTGGACTTCTAGTTTAACCCTGTTCATGCAACGCTGTGATCTGTCTTTTCTATGCATCTAGCTCGTCTTATTTGCAGTCTGTCTTCTGAAGTAACTCTGTTTGTGTTGTTGGTTTAACTGAGGCTGCACCTTTTCCTTGTAGATCAACACTAAAGCGAGCAGGGCCACCTCCGCTACCTCCTAAGGTAAGAGATGGTGGGTTTTGAGAGTTCTAGGTGGCAAACCCCACTTGTGCAGCCCCTGCAGTGCTTCCATCTGATGCTGTCAGTAGGTTAGAAGTTCTGCTAAATACCATTTGCTAGTGGACTTCAGATTTTATGTTGACTTGTAGTCTGTGCAGTCTCAACCTCTGGGGACTCCTGGCCTTGTACTCTGCCCTAGACAGAGTGACTTGTAGGTGTTTTCCCTCTATGCTGCTTGGGAAGTCCTCTTGTTCAGCATTCTGCCTGCTGCTGTGATTTTCCATCAGAGAAGGAATACCTCTTAGATTATTCTGCTGTCAAATGTCTTTTGTTTTTTTTTTCCAAAGGCTGTTTTTATTTTTTAATGTAAAAGCAGTCTGACTTGAATTCACCTTGCCTGAAGTTTATGATTCCAGGTGCCATTTCCCAGTTAATCTTCACCTCTTTGGTTTTGTTGCAGCCAAGAATAAACAGTTATCCTGAGGAAAACCTCCCAGATGATGAGAAATGTCAGACAATAAAACATTTCCCAGACTCACAGAACAGAGCCCTCCCAGCTCACAGGAGACAAAGCATCCCTGTTTGTGGACCCCAGACCGATTCCTCCCTCGTTGGTATGACCAGCAGCATCAGTAGCCCTGGATTGCTCACAGCTAGATACAGCGACTTGGGTAAATCCATGACATTTCCTAAAGGTGTCTGGCATCCTGGAAAAGGAAATCGGTTCTAGAGTCAGCTATTTTCAGTAGATAATTTTTCAGAATTCAAGCTGATCACGAGGTGCAGCTTTCCTTTTTACGTGTGTGCTCGTTCTTATAAGAGCCATGACCCATCATGGAAATGTTCTTCCAAAACAAGGACACTCAGCCAGTCAGTGCCATTCCTGTTTTGCCTGCAGGAGTAGCATAAAAACAATGTGCAGGGAGGATCATCTGCAAGGACCTTGCCACAGCTTTATTCTCAGTTGTTCCTATGTTTGGCCCAGGAACTGTTTGGGTAATGGAAAGCCTTGATTACTGTGTAGCTTAGCACGCAGAAGAATGACCAGCTGTCCCTGGAAGGGTTCAGCTACCTGAGATGTGTATATGGAAGTTTCAGAGCTCATTTCTCTGCTCCTGATAGACACAGGGGAGAACAGGGCAACAAAATATCATAGACTCACAGACTGGTTTGGTTTGGAAGGGAACTTAAAGCTCATCCAGTTCCAACCCCCCTGCCATCAGCAGGGACACCTTCCACTAGACCAGGTTGCTCAAAGCCTCATCCAGCCTGGCCTTCAACACTTCCAGGGAGGAGCAGTCACAGCTTCTCTGGCCAACCTGGGACACTGTCTCACCATGCTCACAGCAAAGAATTTCTTCCTAAAAAGAATATTTTCTACTTCACTGTGTCAGGTGAGCTACAAAATATGTCTGTGCTTCTTTTCAGGAAATGGGGATGGCATGCTGAAACTCGTTGAAGAAAATACAGAAGGATCTGGACAAATGCCTCAATTGCCACGTAAAAAAGAGAAAAGAGAGTTTCCTGTAAGTACTGTGACTCTCAGTCAGGTTTCACTGCCATGTTAGCTAGCTAGTTTTATATCAGTGTGTGGGAGTTATTTTATGATCTTTCTTTTTTCCCACAGAAGCCAACCATCAATGGTTTACCACCAACACCGAAGGTGCTGGTAAGAAATCTCATTTGCAGTAGGAGCTGTTGGAAGCCTGCTGTCGTGGCATCTCTAGTGTCAGCAGGTTTATGCTAGAATAAGCCACCCGCTCATCTGGGGTGCTGCATCTCATAACCAGTTACTTTTCATGTACTGAATCCACAAGATCTGTTTCCTTTTCTTAAAAGCTTCCTTTCACCATTCAGTCTGGATGTGAAGGGTTGGAGACTTCACTGGCTCTGTGAGTTTTGATCTCCAGTGGCAATAAAGAGAAAGCGGGAGAGGTGGTAGTGATGTGAGAGGGTGTTACTACTTCAACATTTCTGCTCGTTTTCCCTTCATCTGCCATTTACATGAGCATTCAATGTTGTTCTTACCCAGCAGGTGCTTAGAATTGTTCATATTCTGATCCCTCTTTGCGTTTCTTAACGTATACAAAGTGTATGAAAAGGTTTGGAAAGCTGCATTGTAGCTTTTGGGGAAGATCAAAATGTTTTGCATTGAGGCCTATTAGAGTAAGTTTGTGTCTGAAATAAGAGAGCAGCAATGTGTACAGATGTGTACTTAAGTGGCCAAATGCCAGAAGATAAACACTTTGTACTATAAACTTGTGTCAGGTTTCAGGTTTGGTGTTTTTCAGATGGGAGCGTGTTTTTCCAAAGTCTTTGATGGTTGTCCTTTGAAGATTAATTGTGCGACATCGTGGATACATCCAGATACTAAAGGTAAAGTTATTTTAGGTTTGTGTTTTAAACCTGCCTGTTGCCGAAGTGGTAATGAGCTTGTGAAATAATCAATTTCTCTGAATTTTTTAGATCAGTACATTATCTTTGGCACAGAAGAAGGTATCTATACTTTGAATTTGAATGAACTTCACGAAGCAACAATGGAACAGGTGATTTTTGATGTATTGAACACACAGAATAGATTTGGGAATATAATAAAGCAAGAAAGTTTGATATTAGAGGGGATAGATGGGATAGCAGGCTTTGTGGCATAAACTGATTCACATCAAAGCCAGCAATGGAAGTCCAAAAATGAGTAGTTCCCCTACCTACCCGAATGTTTTTGTTGCTGCTTATGTATCACTGTTTTGAAAGGAGTTCTTTATGAACATCTTTTACTTGGAGACAACTGGTTACCTGCCCTTTCTCTCCAGTGGCTCTCCACTAGATGGCATATTGCTTCTCCACTGGCTGCTGCCAAAGCCCTCATTTAAATTAATTTAGCTGACATTTAATTTCGCTGACATCACCACCGATAAATACGCGTTTGCTTCTGTTTTCTTGGGCTCTCTAACCCTTTTCCAAAGCCACTTCATGGTATTGTTACATTTGATTTTTTAGAATCAGGAGTAGCAGAGTATTCTTGGAAGGGAAGCATTGGCAGATGCTGATACTGAGATTTGTACCTGGAGGTTTCTAAAGCGGTTCACAAAGGCACTTCAGGCCAATAAAGAGCATTAAGTTCAGTTGAGACACAGCACAGGTCAGAAAGCAGAGGTGGCAGGGTGGGTGTATCTGTGAGTAATAGTGAGAGAAGGGTGATTTCACAGAAAGGGCACCTCACAGAGATCTGTGCTTAAGAGGAGAAGGTCCTCTGTTTCTGGGAGCATCGTGCTAGAGTACAAAATTCAAGAGGAGCAAAAGAAAAGGGGAAGCAGTTCAGCAAGGTCATGGAGGGGGGAAGTTTGACACAGACAGAAGCAAGAGAAGATTATAAAGGGCTTGATGGTGAGAGTTGGGATTTTGAATTCAATACAATTAGAAGATCCTTGATCCTTAAGTTAAGAGAGCTGAGGGTGCACCTGAATACAGTAGGATAGGGTTGAATATGAAGTTGTTTATCTTTTTGTAGCCTCAGTAGATGTGGGGAACAACTACTTACTTCTATAATGAATATCTAAAAATTGTGGTGGCAGCTGTTGGACACCCCCTGGCCTTCTCAGCTCAATTTTCTCTTTACTCCGTTAGTCAAAGCCATCTCTTTCCTTGTACATTTTCCTAAATTATTTAATGTAACGGTCTTCTCTGGGTTATCCCACATGCTTTTTTTTCTATCCTATTGAAAGGTTAGATATGCCAGTGGTAGGTAGAGAGAACATTCAGTGCACCCCAAAATGAAAGTTTCCTTTTCTGTGAGAGCATTAGTTGGCAGAGGTCAGGTGTGATCCACTTCAAACCCCCGAGGCTTTACCCCAGCACTTCTGCCATGCCACTTGTTTCCTTATTTGCTTTTATTAATTTCTTATTCATTCATGAATTCTCCCCACCAAATGCACATTTTTAACTGTTTCTCCAACTTCTGATTTCAAATTGCTGATAGCTACTCTTGTTTTATGTCCAACCAGTTGTATATTTTCTTTCTGCAATTTCTTCTACCCCCTATTTTCTTATTTTGCACATGGAAATGGCACGCAGGACAAGGACCTTCACGTGTGTTTCACACTGTGCTGCTTCACTGCCCCCAGCAGGGCAGTTATTCTGCTAAAGAAGGAAATTCAGATGTTCAAGTACAGCTTGTTCTGTACAAGTCTGCACTAGCTGCTCTTGTTGTCCCTTGGTAATTACAGAATCCCAGAACTGCCTCGATTGGAAAAGCCCTTTAAGATCACGGAGTCCAACCATGAACCCAACACTGACAAGTCCCCGACTAACCCATGTCCCTCAGCACTGTGTCTACACGACTCTTCAATCCCTCCAGGGATGGGGACTCCACCACTGCCCTGGGCAACCCCTTCCAATGCCTCAGAACCCTTGCAGCAAAGAAATTCTTCCTCACATCCCATCTCAACTGCCCTGGCCACAACTGGAGCCCATTTCCTCTTGTCCTGGCCCTTGGGCCTTGGTTGAACAGACCCACCCCCACCTCTCTCCACCCTCCTCCAAGGGACTTGGACAGAGCCACAAGGTCTCCCCTCAGCCTCCTTTTCTCCAGGCTCAACACCCCCAGTTCCCTCGGATCTCATCACGCGTGTGCTCCAGACCCTTCCCCAGCTCCGTTGCCCTTCTCTGGACATGAATTAAAAAGTACGTGGCCTGTTCCTGTGCTACTCTGGATATCCAGCCACTCAGACTACTTTGCAGTTCCCACCACCTTTTTTAAATTTTTTTTTTTTTGGCAAAGGTACTGTGTTGCTGCTTCTTGAGGGTGCTACTCTGGATATCCAGCCACTCAGACTATTTTGCAGTTCCCACCACCCTTTTTTAATTTTTTTTTTTGGCAAAGGTACTGTGTTGGTGCTTCTTGAGATCCGTGTTCATCCTCCATCAGTTCTTGAAGATAATCAATCCTGAGACCATGGGGTTTAAGTACTCTAAAGTAAACTTTATTGGGACCTGCTGACATGAGTAGACCTCGTTAAAATAGTGTGTCGTATTCTTTTCTGCTTCTAGCATCAGTTTCTACCCCAGTGCTATTAACTGTGTTAATCATGTAGTTTTTCTTCCCTGCCAAACAGCGGGCCTGGCCTTTTGTTTTCCCAGTCACCACATTTATCAACTTCTCTTATATCAGTAATTTGATTTGCATCTTAAACTTTCTTATGTTTCTTCCTTCAGGCTTATCTTGTGATTGCCTCTTTGTCTTTAGCATTGTGTCCTAGTTTCCATTTTCTATATTACATATTTGTGATACTTAAGGCATGGGGGAGAAATCAGAAATATCTGAAGAAATAAGAAACATTGGGGTGGCTTGGAGATGCTTCATAGGGAACAACTCTTCTGCTTCTCTTCCAGTAGGGCTGTTAAATTAAGCCAGTGGGAGCCAAATTAACAATAAACAGTGGGTAACTGGCTGGAAACTTTTTGCTATGGGAGCTGCAAATGCTAAGGAGTTATCTGAGTTCAGAGACTGGACAAATTTATGGAGGATAAATCCATTGAACTTGGTCCCTGGCAAAGTATTAGGTGCAGTATTAGTTACATTCTTTTTTTCCGATGTTTTCACCATTTTTAGGAGAAATTACATCACTTTACAGTGGCTGTTGGAAACAGATTCTAGGTTAGATGGACATTTGCATGAACCAATACATTCATTATTTGGTAGAGCCTTGATTCAAGCATCTTCTAGTGTGTTTGGCACAGTGGACCTGTCATCTGTTGTCTTTTTTAATAGTCTCCTTTAGAAACAGCTTAATTCTTTTATTGTTCTTGGAATTTTTTGTTTATTGAGGGAGGATCTTACCTATGAATACTGTTCAATAAATTTAGCCTTGTCTGTTTTGGTTTTTTTGGGGTTTTTTTTAAACAAAATCCTTGTACTTATCCTGTTGTCCTTATCCCTTCCTTTGTTAAGACTCCTGAATGTTGTCATTTTTCATCCCTTTTATCAAAATTCCCTTCAGGTTGTCAAGAGGTTCTTCTTAACTTCAAAATCTTCTCAAATCTAGACTAACTGCCCCATGAGTCACTTCTTCCCTCTGAAAAAACCTAAGTCCCAATGCCTTCCTTGAACTCTTTATAAAGCAGCATGTTCACACAAATAGCCAGGCAGGTAAGTCCCACAAAATACAGGATTTTCTGGTAATTCAGGTTGCTCAGAAAATACTAATGCTTTTTTCCTCTCTGACTTTTGTGGGGTTTAGTAGATTCCTGTAGTAATGTTCTCTTTCTGTCTCTGGCTGTCATTCCTGAGCAAGCTGTATCTTTCTACATGGTATTCCAGCCTTGGCAGTTCTCCCTGTGCTGCTAATTAAAAAAGAAAGAAAAAATTGAATTTTGAAAGTTTCAAGGGTAGAAGAGGGAAGGAATGAAAACTTTCAGAGAAAAAGGCTAAGCAAGGGTCCAAAGAGTGAATTAAGGGGAAACTGGAGTTGCAGCTGAGACTTTCTCCAGTGTTGATCCAGGTGGGAATGGTGGTGGAGGTGGAGCAGGTAGAGAAAACCATAGCTGGAAATTCCTGTATGTTTCTATTAATGGAAATATTTTCTTTCTTCAGTTGTTTCCCCGAAAGTGCACCTGGCTGTATGTTATCAATAACACCTTAATGTCCTTGTCAGGTATGTATAAATAGAAGGAAGATTAATAAAATTCTAAATAAAGAGAAGCATTTAAAGTCATAATTCAGTACAATGTCTTTTGATTGTACTGAAGTAGAAGATTATGCATTGTTTCTTGTGGAAGACTTTCAGAGATAAAACTGGATGTTTACGAGGAATAGAGCCAGTTGTTTGCAGTGTCCCACCATATTTTTTGTTAAATTTATTTATTTTTAGTTAGCTTGTTATTTGTCAAACAAGAGTTGCCTCTGCCAAGGCTGCAATTTGACTGAAAGTGTCTAGAGAATCTAAGGAGTGTCCTCTTCTTTGGTCCCTGAGCTAGGAGAGTCAGAATGTGGATGGATTTCATGTGTCAGAACAAAATTAGGAGAAGAATCAACATAGGTGCATTATCAAAATGCAGATGCAGTTTGTGATCAGTCTCAGTGTGTTGTAGTCTGGCAGCATCTTTGGTATGGACTGGATTCAGAAAATAAATCCACCCTAAAACAAAATTAGTCTCAACTTAAAGGAGAATCAAGTGGCTGTGAAATCCTACTAATCCAGCAGATTGATTGTGTAAAAAATACATTTTTCAGCAGTTGTCCTGGAATAGGACATTCTAGATGGGAAAGAAAGGCCCTGTGGCATGCAGGCACTGTGCCTTTAAACATGCAGGGGTTTGTGTAACACCACTTCTGTTTGATTTAGAGATAGAGAAAATGTCCTGGTATAAATAATTGTTGTTGTATAATTACATCTTTCTAAAAACATTTACATAAAACTAACTTTCAGAGCTGCTTTAATGTTACTGGAATGAACTTTGAGTTGAATGCCATGTTCTTCTCTAAATATCCTTTATTATTGTAATCTTGTTTTATTTTTCTTCATAACTGGACTTGAAATACCTGATGCACACGCTTCGTGTCTCTAGAAGGTAATTTTCCATACCTACATTTTTCTAAAATATACAGATCTCTGCTGGAGCTGTGGGTGTGATGTCAACTGTGCTTTTCTCTCTTACAGGGAAAACCTTCCAGCTCTACTCCCATAATTTAATAGCTTTGTTTGAACAAGCCAAAAAAACAGGATTAGCTGCTCATATTCAAACCCATAGGTTTCCTGACAAAATATTACCAAGGTACAAATCTTTCACTTGGAGACAGTTATTAACAAGTGAAAATTCCCATAAATACTGTTTGTGCTGTTGAATTGGTGGCACAAAGGGCCTTCAACATCTCTTGTTGATTCATTTTTTCATAATTGTTGTTCCAGGAAGTTTGCCTTAACGACAAAGATCCCTGATACAAAAGGATGCCACAAATGCTGTATAGGTGAGTAGGTGTTCAGTTTTCCAGTTTTTTTCCTGGCCTTTGTCATTGGGCATTAATGACACATCTTAAACTCATGTCTTTTTAATAAACTTACAGTTACTTCATTGTTCAGAAAACAGTATGACTGCCTTATTTCTTAAGCTTTCCTTTTCATTAATGTGGGGTTCTTTATGCTGCTCACTGGAAAAGCATTTTTCATATCAGCTCTTAACCTAGAAATGTTGCTGTCTAGAGCAAGGCCCAAAGGGAAAACCTGGAGAATGGCAGCAGCACACAGCTGGTGGGTGTTGCACACTCTTGTTTGAGAGCTGCTGAAGCTCTTGAGTGACCAAGTCAATGTTTGGGGTCACTGGCTTCAGGCTGCCACCAAAGCCAACTAGTTCCTGTGACCTGCAAGCTGCCTGTGCCTGTAATGCTTGTTCCAGAATCCCAGCCTTGTGGCACATGCACAAATACCCTTTGTGCTTTGTCAGTTTGGCTCAAGGTTTGACCTAGAGCAAACTTCTAGTGAGGCTAACTTGAAAAAATGTTTTCCACAAAGAAAGGGCTGGATGTGAATAAAAATTATATCAGCCTGGGGAGGAGTGAAGCCATCACTCAAGTTCTAAGTACACATAAAAGAGTTAAAGCTTGTGAAGTGACAGATTAGGGATTCTAACCCCAGATCTAATTAGGGGTTGGAACTGGATGATCTTTAAGGTCCCTTCCAACCCAAACCATTCTATGAGTCTATGGTTTGTCTTTAGCTTCACTGACTTCCAGAAAGGCTTGGGCTTTCTACAGAATACATGTCCTTTTGAAAACTAGTCCTAGTGCTGTGTGAAATTGTACCTTTACACACTTAAAAATACTTAAGCAAAGTATAAAGTACCTCGTTGCAAGCTCGGATATCCTGTTTAGCTCATATAAAGGGTTTACAGCAGGCATATTTACCAATGATTCCTGAGTCAGGCTGCTCTTGTATCCAACTGAGCTTAAAAAAAAACCAAACCCCAAACCCTTTATCATGGTACTGCATTAGCTGTCAAAGTTCACAAGAAGTTATGAGGCATCTTCCCTGCTTGGGAATTTTTTTTTATATAAATCACACTTTGACCCAGACCTTTCATTCCCAGTGCTTACACAGCCCCAGGAAGAAGGTGTCACAGCTTTTCTGGCCACTCAGCATGTGGCCTCTTTACTGGGACTCAAAGAATGCTAGTGGTTATTAATTATAAGTATAGATGAATTTATCTGGAATGTAGCACAATATTAATCACTGTGGGTGTTTGAATGGCAAGCCAGAAAGCAATTAGTGTGAAACTGATGGTATTTCTTAAATTATGTGCAAAGATAGCTGTAGGATTTTTTCAAGTATGCATTGAACTTCCAGGACTTAAAAAAGGTTGTTTTCTGGGTTTTTTTGTTTGTTTATTTTCTATAGTACGAAATCCATACACAGGACATAAGTACCTATGTGGTGCATTGCAGTCTGGAATTGTTCTACTACAGTGGTATGAGCCAATGCAGAAATTCATGTTAATAAAGGTCAGTATTTCATTTTAGTTTAGAACATTTAATCTTCATCATTATACAGTTGTTAAAATAACCTTTCCAGAATTTGAAATGGAAAGTACATCCCAGTCTAGTCCCATTTCTGGGTTCTGAGCACTTTAAAATCTGGCTTGACACATTTTGACTAAGAAAATCTTGTGACTGAAATCAGTCAAGTGTTGGATCAAGCCCAATACTAGCAAAACCAGACCAGCATATACCCCTGCACAGCATAATGTTGCTCACAGCTCATGCTGTCTTTAAAAATCACTCTTACAGAATCCCAGAATTGCCTGGATTGGAGAAGCCCTTTAAGCTCATGGAGTCCAACCATGAACCCAACACTGACCAGTCCCCGACTAACCCATGTCCCTCAGCACTGTGTCTACACGACTCTTCAATCCCTCCAGGGATGGGGACTCCACCACTGCCCTGGGCAACCCCTTCCAATGCCTCAGAACCCTTTCAGCAAAGAAATTCTTCCTCATATCCCATCTCAACTGCCCTGGCCACAACTGGAGCCCATTTCCTCTTGTCCTGTCCCTTGGTCCTTGGTTGAACAGACCCCCCCCCACCTCTCTCCACCCTCCTCCAAGGGACTTGGACAGAGCCAGAAGGTCTCCCCTCAGCCTCCTTTTCTCCAGGCTCAACCCCCCCAGTTCCCTCAGCCACAAGGGAACTCAGCACACTTGTGCTCCAGACCCTTCCCCAGCTCCGTTGCCCTTCTCTGGACACGCTCCAGCACCTCCATGTCCTTCTTGGAGTCAGGGGCCCAACACTGAACCCACCAATCGAGCTGTGGCCTCAAAAAAGCACTCTTAGTACCAGTGAAAAATTCTGCCATATCTTTTATATTTTGTGCATGTTATTTTAGTTGTCTTATTTACAAGGCAAAAGTCAACTTTACAAATACCTTATTATGTTTTTTTCCAGCACTTCGATTTTCCTTTGCCAAGCCCTTTGAATGTGTTTGAAATGCTAGTGATACCAGAGCAGGAATACCCAATGGTCTGCGTAGCTATCAGCAAGGGTACTGAACCAAATCAGGTAGTTCAGTTTGAGACAATCAACTTGAACTCTGCTTCTTCATGGTTTACAGAAATTGGTGCAGGTAAGACTGTTGGTCCATCTTGTGAGCCATTTTATTGTCTGGTAACTGTTGGATATCCCTTCCTCGGATGTCATTGGGAAACCCTTTAGGCCAGGCAAAATGATGCAGCTTCTCTACCTAAAGCATATTGAAACTGATCCCAGGATCTTCTTGTGATGACCTGCTAACTTCAGTATAAAATATCTTTCTTAAAAGACTTCAGTTCTAGACACATCTTTTATTTTATAAATGTCTTCAAACAGAAGTGCAGACCCTGCTGATTGGGTTCTCATTTGTGGTCGCATACTTTTTCCTGGGATCAGTGTTACTCCTCCTTCCCCTTCTTTCCTGTGTAAAGACTCACATAACTGCATTCTTGTCTGTCCTCCAGCCCTTGGGGGAGGCTTGTTGTCTTCAGTAGAAGATTTTGTTTGATCTTCAAAAACTAGTTGATACATTGCAGATGCTTTTCTCTGCTGGCTTTGTTGGGTATACTTTTTAAAAATTTAAATACTGCTTTTTAGCAGCTGTACCAAGGACTTCATTAATAAAAACTAGAAACACTATTAAATCTAGTTTAATATCAGCACAATAGTCCTTCCAGATGTGGATTTACGGAAATAGAGCATTTTTTTAGGAGCACAGATTCCCTTGATGATTCCTTTTGTTCATTATCTTGCCTCTTCATGAAGGAAGCTGACTTACTGTGCAGAACTTGTATTTTATGCCAATAAACAGTAGTGTTTTCATATGAAATACCTGCCTGGAACTGATGGGTTTGTCCTTAGACCCTGTACTCCTCTGCCAGAACATTCTGGGATCATATAACCTTAAAAAAATTTACAAGAGTAACACATACTGTAGATTGCAAAAGACTCCTGGCATACTGAAAAGGCTGGTGAGAGATTGAGAGGTGGGAAGGCAGAAGTCAGTCTTATGATGTGATATAAAATAATCTGTTTTCTTTTTCACAAGGCAATCAGCAGTTAGATGCCATTCACGTAACACAGCTGGAAAGAGACACTGTGCTAGTCTGTCTGGACAGTAAGTAACACTTGGGTAACTTACTACACCTTGTGCAAAACTTGTTTTGCCACATTGTTGATTTTTAACTCTACCACAAATTAATTTTTCTCCCTTCATTACTAATTTGTGTTGTAATATTTCCAAAAAGATAGAGTTCAGATGAGTGGGTTTTCATTTTGACTCTTGTGATTCTGCTTTCCCTCTTCGTGTGTGTATTATTCTTGTTTCTTTTCAAAATGAAATGTAATGCAGCATCATAGATCAGAATTCAAATAGATGCCAGTCAGAAATTTTCAAAATTTACTTTAATTTGCATCTGTGGCATCTGCTAGCAGGCCAAATAGCTAACACTCCATCATCCCCAGTAACCGTAACCACGACTCTCGTGCATCAGAGGTTAATACCTCAGTGGGAATTTTGCAATGACTTAGTCTGCCTAAATTCCCAACTTTCGTGTTGAATTCTCATTTGTGTGCTGTTTGTTATTTGCAGGAAGGCTGTCAGTGGAGTCTAAAGAAGTGTATGAAAAGGTTTTCTATATTTATTTTGAGAGAAAAATGCTTTTGGATTCATTTTAAGCAAATACTGTAGATGTTGGGTTTGGGCATTTCTTTGTGCTTGAAAGGTGAAATTAGTATTTCATACTTGAAGCCGTCAGTAATCCTTTTCAGCAGTGGGGTTTAATACTTGTTTTCCTCTTTTTCTTGAGAATTTGTGAAAATTGTGAATTTACAAGGGAAGTTGAAGTCAAGCAAGAAATTGGCCTCTGAGCTGAGCTTTGATTTCTGCATTGAGTCAGTGGGTAAGTGATTTGCTTCTCTGTTGTCTGTCAAGGACTTAAGAATTTAAAAGGGATGATTGTTGTAGGATTTTTAATAATCTAGACTGGTCTAGTGCACCCATTGGGGCCTGATGCTAAAAATTGCATGTGTCAGGATATTGTGAGCTGTCTCTTTGTCTCCACTGATGTGCTGAAGAAAGTGAGGCAGTTGCCAGATAGTGTGGCCAATCTGTGTGTATTTCCATCTGGTGCAAATCCATTTCTGTTTTATAAGTGAGATGTATCATGATTTAGTTGGGGGAAAAAAAAGGCTGACTAGTTTCTGGTCATTTCCATAGTATTAAGAAAAACTTTTGGGGAGGAAAAAATGTTTTACTAATACATACATTTCTGTTAGTCCTCTAAAAGGTAAGATTTTATTTAAGGTGATAGCGCATCCATTTTTTAACAGTCGGGGTAATAGTATTTGAATCTAATTTTTAGAGGACAGACTGCTATCTTTAGACTACTAGAGGACAACAGTCTTACTTCTAAAGCTTGAATTGTACTTGTCAGGCAAGTATTTCTGCTGTAATAAGCTCTCAGAAGTATCTAATTAACCTTAAGTTTAATAATTTTTTATCTCAGGAACTGAACTTCTTTCTGGATTCAAAAGACACATCAGTAAAGACACAACTTGATTTTGTTAGTGGTTCTGTACAACTTGCATTTCTGGGTTCTTCAGGCATCTTCCCTTTAGAAGAAGATTCTTGACATGGGTATTTTGGATTTTAACAGCAGTTGGTAAAGCAGTGTACATTCTTTTATAGAGCATCTCTATTTAGACATGTCAGACCCATCCTGAAGGAAGATATTTTTAATCAAGCCTGTGATTCTTCCCCTAAATTCTGATGTTCTCATTAACTGCTGTACTTGTACCATACAATATCTCCTGCTGACACATGCATAACATGACCATTGCCTTTTCCTTGAACTCTGAAGGAATTCATAGACAGAAGCATTTTTCCCCAAGTCTTGCACTTACCAGCTGATACTGAATAATGTGAACAGTTCTTTACACTCCAAGGAGTCTTTTGGGAATTCAGGGTATTAAACAACTCCTCATTTTCTGATTCCAGGGTGGAGTGGGGAGTAGCAGGTGAAGATTAATCTCAGACTGTTGTGACAAACATTGCTCTTAGGATTCTGATGAATGCCTTTGTTCTGTATATTTAGGACGTGGCTAATGCTGAGCAGATACACAATGTGACTCAAAGGAATAGTAAAGGAAAGCAAGTAGGATTTAGGAAAATAAAACATGGTGTAAAATATGTTTCTGTAACAGTGCTTAAAGAACACCAAGCTCTTCATCCATTATTCTCAGCAATCTGTTAATGAAATCATTCTGAGCTGGTAGCTTTCTGTGTTCTCTTTTTGGCCCTGAATGGCAGACTTCATACTCACATCTATTTTGAAGTAAATATAATAACTCAAATGATCTGTAATTTGCAGCAACCCACAGTGTTTTGCTTGGCAGCATGATTATACACTTCCTGGTGTTTTCTCCAGAATCATTAGGAAAACAAAGATCCAAAGAATAGAAGTGAAAGGGGGAAAAGGAAAAACCAGAGATGCCTATCTTGTCCTGGCAAACAGGGAATGTCTGAGTGCTGTGTTTCGAATTGCACTTTAAAAAGTAAAGTGCATCTCAGATCCAAATAGTCATTTCAATCCTGTTTTTCAACAGTGATTTTGGAGTTTGGTTCTTCTACCAGGAGTCCAAGTCTCACCATGTGCTTTCTCCACACGCTTCCCATTATCACTGCTGGTGAGAACCCCAGGTTTCTCTGGTTCAGATAAGCCACGCTTGGGTCTGATTTTGTGTTTCTCCTTTGCAGTGTGCCTTCAAGACAGTGTGTTGGCCTTCTGGAAACATGGCATGCAGGGCAAAAGTTTTAAGTCAGATGAAGTAAGTGATCTCTCAGTCTCTCTCCAGGTTTAATTTCTTCCTGCTCCTTATTTATCACTTGATCCTTTGGCCCCTCTAGCTACTTCATAGAATCACAGAATCCCAGAATGGTTTGGGTTGGAAGGGACCTTAAAGCTCATCCAGTCCCAACCCCCCTGCCAGCAGCAGGGACACCTTCCACTAGACCAGGTTGCTCAAAGCCTCATCCAACCTGGCCTTCAACACTTCCAGGGAGGAGCAGCCACAGCTTCTCTGCCCAACCTGTTCCAGTGTCTGACCACCCTCACAGTGAAAAACTTCTTCCTAATATCTAATCTAAACCTCCCCTCTTTCAGCTTAAACCCATTTCCACTTGTTTTGTCATTAACTGCCCTTATGAAAAGTCCCTCCCCAGCTTTCTTGTAGCCCCTTCAGGTACTGGGAGGCCACTAGAAGGTCTCCCTGGAGCCTTCTCTTCTCCAGGCTGAACAGCCCCAACTCTCTCAGCCTGTCCTCACAGCAGAGCTGCTCCAGCCCTCGGATTCCCGAGTGATAATGCTTGTGCTCCATGTTGTCATTGCTTCAGCTTGCTGGGTTGCTCTCTCTGAGTTCCCCCTCATGTGTTGCTCTCGGTAAAGCTCACACACTTGCTTCAGCCAGTTCTGTTTCCAAGAATATCAGTCAAAGACTCCTGAACTGTTTCTGCACAGAGCCAGTACAGATCTGGTGTAAGCAGCATTTGGCTTTCTTGGATCTTGGATGAAAAACTCATGTTGTCAGCATCCCTTTTTTAAAGAGCACTGTCCTTTTTGATGACATCCTCTGTGAAAATGCAGGGAAAGCCGGTCAGTCTCTGCTGACCAAGGTTCAATCAGCATACTCCATCTGTGCCACCAAATCATCTAGACTGATAACAGTCTACAATGTAAAAAGTATTTAAAATAAGACTCTTTTGCTTGGCTTCAATTTATCTGATTCAGTCCTGTAATTTGCACTAAATCATATTTAAATTTTTAAGAGACCGGTCTTTTTTTTTTCTTTTTCCTTCCAACTCCCACCAATAAATTTCATTTTGCCACTGAAGTGGACCTGAATGTCTCCATTTTTCTACAGGTTACCCAAGAGATATCAGATGAAACCAGAGTTTTCCGCTTACTGGGATCAGACAGGTAATCACCTTGAAGAAACAGAAACTTTTTCTTTTACTTAAACCAGCTTTCTAGCTTCCAGCTGGAATTGGCTTCCAGCCCACCACAGACCTATCCGTAGGCAGTCCTGGAGGAGGCACTAACACTGTTTCTGCCTGCAGTAGCCAAAAATTTAATTAGTGATTGCATCTGCGTCCAAAATTATTACTCAGAGCCCCTGTGACTCCCCCCACTTTCCACAAGGTGTGAACACAAACCCAAGTGTGAGGAGATCACAACAGGGAGAGATGAGAGCTGCCTTTGGCTTGTGGTAAGCAGGGTGCCCAGTGCACTTCTGGAAAACCTTGTTTCTGGCTTGGATTTTCCTGGTGAACTGGTGAATTATCTTGGCAGCTAGTTACTTAAAAAGAATCTTAACTGCTCTAGGCCTTGAGGTCTGAAAATAGCAGAGCAAACCAGATCACATACAGGTTTTAATGCACAGTGATCTGAATTCACCCATTGCCCATAACATCCCGACGATTCCTTTCAGCTGCAGAGGGTGGGATGAGGTGTGGATGCCGCGAGGTTTGAGACCTTGGCAGAAGCTGCCCCAGTCTCCGGATTTGGACACATGTACTTGTGGTTTCTTAGACAGCCAGAGTGATAAATGTAGAAGTGGATAGTAATGAGTCAAGAAATCAGTTCTAATCCCTGATCTGCTCCCTCATTTGGCCTTTGGGAAGCATGGCTCTTGCTTCCTTTCTGTAAGTAATCCATAATTTAGTGTGTTTACATTCTTGGATTCCCCGTCCAGAAAGCAAGGGAGAGCACAGCAGCTCTTTTGAAGAGCAGAGGTAGACTGTGCAGGAAAGAACTGAAGTCTGCTTTGCATCTGAGTTACCCATGACCCACTGTACTTGATCACCACAGTTAGAATTGAGGATCCTTGCCACTGAGATCTCAAAAATAAACCCAGTGCAACCTTTGGCAATGCTTTTTCTGGCTGTTATCCCCTTTATGCAGACAGGCAGTGGTAATGTCCTTCCCTGTTACCCCCAGCAGAACAGGGGGCATTTTATTGCATAAATGAGCTTTTGCTGAGGTCCCTTTGAGAGTTCAGGTGGTACATTTGGCTTATTTGAAAAGCAGGTGGAAAACAAAAAGCAGAGAGAAGTTTAATCTTAAAAATGAGAGGATATAGTCCTAGTCCTAGGAACTGGTGCAGAGAAGTGCAGTTGGAAGGGAGAGGAGAGGTCAAAGGCCCAACCTTATCAGCTGCTGAGATGATTGTCAGGGTTCAGCATGGGACAGATGTGTAGAAGACAGCGGTCAGCATGCCAAGGTGGGGAGAGGCAGGTTTTCCAGAGGAGCCTTAAGGAACATGATCCAGCAGGACAAAGGCTGAAATGGTTGAGTGTTCCCTATGAACCCAGCGGCTGATAAATATTTGGAAGGGACGAGAACTATTTAGGTTAGTGGCTGATGCTTATCACAAGATGTAGGAGGTATAAACAGAGATGACAGGAGGGTTGCATCTCCTCACAACACTGCCTCTGAGATAACTTACCTGTAGAAGCAGACACATAGCTTTTAAGGTGGAGGATGTTGATTTGGAAGGGGTTTCTAACACGTGGCATGTGCCTGTGCTTGAGGGGCAGATTCTGGTTCAAGAAGCTGCTCCTAGTCCTCCGTCCCTTGTGTTTTCTGCTTTAGTGTTTTTAGCAGTAGTGCTGGAAAATGAGGTCACTGATTTAAAGAATCAGAGAATCACCTGGTTGGAAAAGACCTCTGAGATCACTGAGTCCAACCGTACCTGTCCACTACTAAACCAGATCTCTGAGCACCTCATCTACCCATCCTTTAAACACCTCCAGGGTTGGGGACTCAACCACCGCCCGGGGCAGCCCCTTCCAGTGCCTGAGAACCCTTTCAGTGAAGAAGTATTTCCTGACATCCAATCTGTACCCCTCTTGGCACACTGAAGGCCATTGCCTCTTGTTCTGTCACTAGTTACCTGTGAGAAAAGCCCCCCCCCCACCTCTCTCCACCCTCCTCCAAGGGACTTGGACAGAGACACAAGGTCTCCCCTCAGCCTCCTTTTCTCCAGGCTCAACACCCCCAGTTCCCTCAGCCACAAGGGAACTCAGCACACTTGTGCTCCAGACCCTTCCCCAGCTCCGTTGCCCTTCTCTGGACACGCTCCAGCACCTCCATGTCCTTCTTGGACTCAGGGGCCCAACACTGAACCCAGCACTCGAGCTGCAGCCTCACCAGTGCCCAGGACAGGGGGAAGAGAACTTCCCTGGTCCTACTGGCCACACTAGTGCTGATCCAGGCCAGGATGCCCTCGGCCTTCTTGGCCACCTGGGCACTCTGCTGGCTCATCCTCAGCTGCTGTCAACCAACACCCCCAGGT
This sequence comes from Antrostomus carolinensis, assembly GCF_000700745.2. Lineage (NCBI taxonomy): Eukaryota > Metazoa > Chordata > Aves > Caprimulgiformes > Caprimulgidae > Antrostomus > Antrostomus carolinensis. The sequence goes on along the minus strand of NW_010314765.1, from coordinate 1,197 downwards.
CCTTTTCCCCCCACTCCTCCCCAAGCCTGTTGCATTTCATGGGGTAAAATAAATACCCAAGATATTTAGCAGAACCTGTATCCCTCCAACCTGTCAAAACCTGTGAGCAACAACTTTGTTCCTCCTCAGTAGTTACACCACGTGCTTCGTGTTTTGCCGCTAACCCTTTTGGATGCTGTTTGTGTTTGGTTGCAGGGTGGTAGTGTTAGAAAGCAGGCCAACAGAAAACCCGACTGCACACAGCAATCTCTACATCTTGGCTGGACATGAAAATAGTTACTAAGCAGCAGTAACCTAACGCCAATAACAGAGTGAATTTGCCACACGAGGAACAAAGAAGCGTTAGGAAACTCAGCACGAGCGGGACTGTGACTTACCCTGTCTTTTCTTGACACCTAAATGATGATGTTTTAGGGTGGAAATCAATACAATTTTTTGCAGCTGGGAACAGCTGGTTCTGTCTCTTGCCACTGTGTGGTTGGTTATATTGAGTTTGCTTAATAAAAGCTATGAGATAAATAGCCCTTTACTCATTAGTTCTAGGGAAACAGAGCCTTTAAAAACAATGGTTTTGCAGTAAAGGTGCCATAAACTGTTAAATATTTTACTTCCCTTGGATATTTGTTATATTCTGTAGATATAGATCTAGCGCTGGCTGTTTCCCTGTTTTATACTGAGTCTTATTCTTAATAAAAAAAAAGATTTGTGTAGGAAGTGAAAGCATCTGCAAAGCTTTTTTGGTTTTAAATCTGCCATTCGGTATGGCTTTGTATAATAGACTATTTAATCCTTATTTATTAATCTGCTGCTAGAATGGTGTAATGTATCTAACTTTTAGTAAAGGAAGGTTGCAGAGCAGCTTACAGGTTTGGTTTTTTTTTTTTTACAATTGTATAAAGATTTGATTATACTTTTTTTCCTTGTAAGGATGTAGTGCATTATTGAGGGGTATGTTACAACATCGGTTGATCTTGTAAAAATGCAGTTTTGTACAACAAAGTATTTTGTATTGATTTTTGGGGTTTTTTTTTGCCTGCAGAATTGCCATAAAAAGGGACTTTCTTCTTTACTACTAGATGTAGGGTGTGTGTACACAAAGTATAATATTGATATCAGACATGTTGCTCCTGGGTGGGTGTGTACAATATAGGTGTGTGTGTGCATGTGTGTTAAGTTGACCGGCAGTGTGTATTTTTA
>NW_010314764.1:0-10435 GCF_000700745.2 Antrostomus carolinensis | reverse complement strand
CTCTCCGCCAGAGATCGCATCCAAGTGCGAGATCTGCCCTAACTCCGCGGGGCTTGGAAATTAACACCCTGTTTTCTCCTACATCTCCTTTATTTTTTTTTCCACAAGAAGTCCCCTCTGCCTGGATTTTGTTTTCTCCTTTGTGTTTCTTTGGTATTTCTGAAGCCCAGACCTGTGACAGTCGCTGCACAACGTTGCTGGCTGGGCCATGGTCAGCCAGCTCCACTGCCAGCGGCCTCTAAGGGTCCAGACAATATGGGGTTAAAGGTCTCAAGCCTTGGTTAAACGTCTCAAACATTCATCTGATGTGTTACCGTAGTGATAAGAATCACAGAAGCACAGAATTACCTAGACTGGAAAAGATCTTTAAGATCATGGAGCCCCATCATTAACACTGACAAGTCCTCTACTAAACCATGTCCCTAAGCACTGTGTCTACACAACTCTCAAATACCTCCAGGGATGGGGACTCCACCACTGCCCTGGGCAACCCATTGTGGACCTCATCCATTTGCTCTGACAAAGCAAAGGCAATGTCACAGGTTGTGGTTTTCCAGATGGCACCAGAGAGGAGCTGTGCATTAGGTTTCATAGATGTTTTCCTGACAGTGGGGGAAAGGTGCGTGCCAGATGGGGAGTCTTGGGCTCCATTTCAGTGCAGAAGAGGAGTATCCTCCGCAGAGCACAAACTCTTTCTCCCCTCCTTCCCCAGCCATCAGCTCCTTCCACTTATGCCACTCCAATCTGTCTTTGCCCCATCCCTGGGTGCTTGTTGCAGCCCCACTGACCACATCCAGCAGGTTCTACTCTTCACTCCTCAGCATCACCCAAAAAAGTACTACTTTGCCTCTCAGGCTGCAAGTCAGTGTTTGCAGTCCTCTTCTCATCACCTGATGGATCCTTATTCTCCTGTCCTGCTCCCTCCTCCTAGCTGTATCCCCTACCTCCACTAGGCACCAGTCTCTCTCTCCCAGCTCTTTCAGTCTCTGCTGAAGACAATCCTAGTTTGTAGCCCAGCCAGCCCAGGTCACCTCCCCACTTGTTTCCTGTCCTACTCTCCCTAAACACTATTTTATTTACAGCTTTCAAAGTCTGCTCTTCTACTCCTTGCTCCTACCTCTCCTGTACTTTTTGTGCAGTCTCTACTCCATCTGCATCTGATGCAGAGAATGTCCCACATGATCCAACCTGTGATTTGAGAACTGAAAATGAGGGGCTTTTTGGCTGAGTTAGTTTTCTGCCAGACCACTGAAATGGCTCTGCGTGAGGTCAGATGAGAGCAGTCAGCACAGCTGGAGGGGACATGCCAACGCATGGCCAGGGTGACTGTGACACGAAGGGCAAAGCCCAAGTGGCCAGCACATGGACTGGATGCAGCCCGGGACTGGCTTAGGCTGCTTTGGCATTACAGCTGAGGATGTCAGGTCTCAGAGCCACAGCTGAGACTGAGCAAATGAGCCATGGAGCAAATTGCACTGTGGCAGCTGCCTCCAAACAAACCAGCTGCTCGTTCGAAGGGCTGCAGAAGGAGCAGAGAGTGCACAGGAATGCAGGCATTTGAAAGTGAGACAAACTTAGCTCTGGATCATCCAGGGAAAATTTACCACTGATGAGGAGCAGCTAAATTACTTTTAGGGATTATGTTATCTGCTCACTGCTTGAGGGCCACAAGGATGATCCAAGGGCTGGAGCACCTCTCCTATGAGGACAGGCTGAGAGAATTGAGGCTGTTCAGCCTGGAAAAGAGAAGGCTCCAGGGGGATCTTATAGTGGCCTTCCAGTACCTGAAGGACCCTAAAAGAAAGATGGGGAGGGACATCTTACAAGGGCAGATAGTGATAGAACAAGGGAAAATGGCTTTAAACTGGAAGAGGGCAGGTTTAGATTAGATATTCGGAAGAAGTTCTTCACTGTGAGGGTGGTCAGTCACTGGAGCAGGGTGCCCCAAGAAGTTGTGGATTCCCCCTCCCTGGAAGTGTTTAAGGCCAGGCTGGATGAGGGTTTGAGCAACCTGGTCTAGTGGAAGGGGTCCCTGCTGATGGCAGGGGCGTTGGAACTAGATGATCTTCAAAGTCCCTTCCAACCCAAACCATTCTATGATTCTATGATTTTTTTGTCTGCCATGAGGACTTGTAAAGTATGCATCAGTAAGATAGCCAGTAATGTTTAAAAATGAAGCATTACAGAGTTTATGCCAGCTTACGAGTTCACAATTGCATGTTTGAAAACTGATAATATGCCCCATAATTAGTGCTAACATCAGTTAACATAGCAGTGCCTATGTTATTTTGGTAAGCTCCACTTCACAATCCCAGAAATTTGCACGCTCCGTGTACAACATAATTTTCTATTATTAGTACTCGGCATCTATTTGCGCTAGGTCTCAATTTTCTTTTGTAGATAACTGATCTTTTTGAACTATAATATTTTAGAGTGTACAAATTTGTTAGACTAACAAATGCTGAACCTATAAAATACAACACGTTCAGTGGGTGTCCATTTTGGGAAGGCTAATATTTTACAATGACCCTTTGAGATGTGGAATCTCTCTTTCCTCTTGCAAAAGTGTGAGGTGTTCACTATGGGATAGAGCAGGCAAAGAGGAATGTGGTTCAGTTTATCTCATGTAGATGAGGAGAAATCACAATCTTTCTTTACTCTTTTTTCTTCTTTTACGAAGGAAATGTATGGCCAGCTGCTGATTTCCTCATCATCAAGATTTCCTAAATAATATGTCCTAGCAGTACAGAGACTCTCAGTGGCATTTGTGTATGCCCCAGACTTTCCCAAAGTGATCTACAAATCACATCTACAGTTGATTTACAGATGACAGAATCATGGAGTCACAGAAGGTAGAGGTTGGGAGGCACCTCTAGACATCTAGTCCATCCCCTACAGGGTCAGGTCAAGTAGGCTGCCCAGCTGGGTTCTGAATATCTCCAGGGATGGAGACTCCACAACCTCCCTGGGCAACCTGTGCCAGTGCTTGGCCAACCCCACAGTGAAAAAGTGTTTTTCTATGTTCAATTTGAATTTCATGGGGTTTAATTTGTGCCCACCACCTTTTGTCCTGTCACTGGACACCACTGAGAAGAGTTTGTCTCTTCAGGTACTTACACACATTGCTAAGATCTTCCTGAGCATTCTCTTCTCCAGGCTGCACACTCCCAGCTCTCCCAGCCTTTCCTCATATGACAGATGCTCCAGTCTCTCAGTCATTGTCATGGCCCTGCTCTGGACTCAACTCCAGGAGCTCCACATTTGCCTTGCACTGGGGAGTCCAGACCTGGACAGACCATTCCAGATGTGGCCTCACCAGTGCTGTTCCTCCCTCAACCCACTGGCAATGGTCTTCCTAATGCACCACAGAGTGCTCCTGGCCCTCTTTGCCATGAGGACTTATTACTGCCTCATGCTTAGCGTGGTGTCCACTTGGCTGTTCAGCTAGATACTCTTCTCAGAGTATCTCTTCTTAGGCCTGTAAGGCTATTAAACTGCCTTGACAGCATGTCCATCACTAACAGTAGGTGACAGAAAACATTCATAGGACAAATCCAAAAAGGTAGTAAGAAAACTATATAAAATGGGCCAGCATCTTGCCATCACAGCAGTTAATCAAAGAAGAGATGCTTCAAGAGGCTTGACTATCCTTTAAAGTAGGGAAGCCACAGCACTGCCAGAAAATTCTTCTTCCTCTGCAAGACCACAGCAGATGAACAGGCCAGGAAGAGTGTGCCTGCAAGCGTGGTTCCTTCAGAGGGACTTGCTGACAGGGGAGAGCCTTCCTCCATACCTCCTGGTATGTGCTCCTGCTGTGGCTTCTCTTGTGTGGGTCTGGAGACCATGTTGTCTTCAAGGAGCTAGTTCAGTCAGTAAAAATCAGCTCAGAAAAGAGAATGGATATTTTTCAGCTGGATACAGTTTCACAAGACACATGATAGCTCTCTGCTTCCGAAAGAGTCTTCCCCAATTCCACCATGGTTTTCCCTCTCCCAGCCAAAAAACTCCTGCCACTCGCTGTCTTTGGTATTTGTTAGACCTTTACCTGACCTGATGCAATTCACTAAAATGACACACACACAAAAAAAAGCTTATGCAAAAAATTGGGTAATTTCCTGCTGTTTTAGTGAGTTAAATTGGGCAAAGGTCCAAAAAGTGCCAGGGCAAGGAGAGTGCAGCGAGACAGCTGTGTGGAAGCAGTGAGCTGCTCAGTCAGCTCAACCACTCTGGTAAATCCCATCCTGACAGAGCTGCTGGGAGCATCACTGTCAAGGACATCCCACAGAAGAAAAATTAAACTCCATTTGCAGCTGCAGCACATTATCAAAGCAGAGAGGGGGTCTTGGCTGTGAGCAAACCCAGGGAACCACTTCACATAAGCTGAAGACTAAGCAAGGCCACAATATTTTTTTCTATGTCACAATAAAAACAGTGTTATGACTTCTGAAGTCAGATCAGTTTAGGAAAGACGAAGGAAAAGGTTTATTTTCATTCATAAGCAATGGATGCATGCTAAATGAGGCTTCTATTATCTTTATACAAAGCCCTTGCCTTCTTAGTCTTATTCCTATTCTATCTCTTCCTCAGTATGTTAATTGTGTGGAAAAACTATTGGATATTTAACCTAGAGATGGGATGGTACCTATCAAATCAAGCAATAATTTTCTTGCTTCTTGTATTAGAAAGTTTCAGTTCACAGTTATTACACTATCATGGTTTTTCTCCTACTTTAGGAGAAGGCACCAGTCTTTCAACATTTTATGCCCATTTGAAAATTCACCAGTAGGAAGAAAATATTTATGTTCAGTATCTTCATTTTCTATAGGTTGTGCCTTGGGTTACGATGATGAGAATGTCATATTACAGTCAATCTAAATTATATACCTACAAGGTGCGAAACATGTATCCAAAACATGTTGCTCTGGTCTACTAGACAATAAGAAAGAAAGAAAATTAATGTATTTTTTAAAAACAAGGTCAAAAATACTATCATATTTTGATTGTGTTAAACAAATTATAATGCAACATTAGACTGTTAAAAAGACTGTTACTCTACAGAGGAAATATAATCCAGACAACATTCGTGGTTCTTTGGGAAAAGCAAGAATTTTGCATATATTTATTTGTAAGTAAACAAGAACAAACTTTGCAGCTGCTAATTCAATTCATATTCCTGGAATCAAGCTGTAAACAAATGCTTGTATTTTTGTTTTAGAGGGTGGATGAGGTTCAGTTGCTTTCCATTGGTCTAAAAGAAGGAACATCTGCTGTGGCCATTAAAAACATGATGATCAAGTTTACCACATCCCACATTAGCAACATTAGGCATTTAGGTTGAAATCCAGATCAGACTGAACTCTGTGAAAGTTCCACTGTCAAATTCACGGTAGACTGGATTTCAAGTCAAAATCCAAAGCTTTAAAAACAATAGCACAGTGAGTATTAAAAACAAAAGTAGGCTGTTGAGGTATGTAGGAGTTATACACTGACTTGCCTAAAATCACATTCCAATCTGGTTTACAAATAGCTTTATATTAGGAAGTATGTATCAAGACATACAATGCTATGGAAGGGGATTGTATTTTTAAAAAGGAAGCAGGTTAAGGGCTTCTTTGGTCAGATCACAATATCAATATCACCATAGAGCAGAAGAATTTTAAAGATCTCAGGAAGAGAAATGGCTTAAGTCACTGAAGCATAGTGCCTCCTTTAACCATTAATGGAGCAAGGACTACATCTTATACATTTCTAATCAAGGGAAAATAAATGCTGGATAGGCAGATTCAGAAAAGTAAAGCCTTCTTCCTATAGACATATCGTTCCAAACCCTTAAGAGTTAATCATAGTGTGGTCAAAATTTCATTGCCCAGAGCATACTGAGTCAGAAAATATGAGCTTAATGTCCCACTCAGATTTGGTTACATCATGTACAAAACTTGGTATTAAATCTGAAATTCCTCACACAGCATGTTTATTCCTCAGGACCTTTTTCATCTTCCTTTCCCAGTCACCTATGTATTACCTATTTGACTTAGTGGTTAAGACCTCACCATTTGTCCAAATGCTGTGAACCTGTACCCAAAAAGGCCAAGTAAAAGCTGTGCTTAGAGCTCAGATACATGCCCTGAGAAGGCAGCTGTGGCTATTCGAGACGACGCTGTCCCCAGCAATTTGTACCTGCCAAAGATGCCTGCCCCAGCTCTGGTGGCAGAGTGAGACACGAGGGTCTCTGAGCTCTTTCAGTGCAAAGTCCAAGAGCTCAGCTCAAGCTGCCCTCACCCCTCTTGGCATTTTATGCCTTAAACACCAGACTTTATCCTGAAGCAGCTTAGAATTATCTGTGTTCATAGTCTGCTGACTCTGCTGTGTGGGTGGTACCCCCTGGGAGAGAGGCAGTAATATTTTAAACCGACACAGTTATTTTCAAAACAATCACTTTCATGCACTATTAGCCAGAGGCTGGTACAAGTTTTGCTAGCTTTACACTGGCTTAACAAAACAGTGCCTTTCTCTCTGGTGCAGATTTTCATTTGCACTCTGAAAGCCGCAAGAATGCAGCGAGGGCTTAGTTGTATTCTTGTATTTTTGCTTTTTTTTTTTTTTTTTCCTTTTTCCAACTGGGGTGAGATTTTTTTTTAACAAGAAACATCAGTTAACTCCAAGAAAAGTTCAAAAATTCGACGGACTTAAGCATTGCCAATTAGGGCAGTCAGCTGCTTAAAAGACAGGGCTAGATAAACTCGCATTTCTTTCTTTGGTTTGGCTCTCTGCAGAGTTACATAAAACTTACTGGCTCTTAGGGGCCTCCTTGAAGTTTGCACAGCAGAATGTAAACAGAGAATTAAATCTCTGGTGTTACTGATATCCAATACTCTTAATATGCAAAATTTACTGACTGCTTGCTCTCTCTTTCATACTCAGACTTGTTTAGTTTTGTAACAGCAAGAAAAGTGTCAGAGGTCAGAGAACTTACTTTGGAGAAAAATGCCTTGAATCCCTCCCACTCTTCCAATAAAAAAATCCTGCCTCAACTATGCCCTTTTATTTCTTACACCGTTAAATTTACGTATGTATTTTAACCTCTAATATGGCCATGCATTTCACATTATAGTATAGGTAAGTTGATATATTTGTATCATTTCTGTAGTAGCAACATCATTACGGTCATAATGCTGTATCAGCTTGAAAAGATTTGTGATGAAAATGGCCTGATCACATAGATGTCCCATCAAGACACTTGATGCTGAAACAGCTCCGTTACTGACGCTATGAGCCTTTATTTGTTATATTTGTTTAATTGTTATATTATTTGGTATATTATGTTTGGCTGTGTCTTAGGTGTCTAGTTCCTTTCTCCCTCTAAAAGGCAGATTTTCCTTATTTAAAGGCAGATAAATTCAGCAATTGATTTCATAGAATGACTTGCTAACTGAGAAATAAACACAAACAGCCCAGAGTGGAAGGAAAAAGTGATCATACGATGTGAAAGGCTTAAGTCTCTATTGCTGCCAATTCCTCTCTACAGCCTGAGCAACAAGCTACCTCACTTTCAGGAAGGACAGGAGCAACATATCAACAGTTACTGCTGGTTTTCCCTCTGTACATTCCCTGGCTGACTCATAGACCACTTGTGTTGGGGACAGCACAGTAAACCAAGGCACAGAAAACAGGCAGGTGTATAATGGTCAAAAACTGCAGACACTTTTCCCGTCGTTGTTAACTTCCCAACCACTACCTGTAAAAGAGAGTTAATCCATCTCTATGTTCATGAGACCAAGTGTTTTCCCTGTTAAATCTTTATAGAGCTAAAGAGAAAGTAAAAAATTGTTACACAAATCTCCACACATTTAATTGCTTCTCTCCTCTGCCAATTTTAAAAATGGTTATGGTATTTTTAATATTTATAACAGTGCAAATATAAGTGAAAAATGAAATCTAGACTGTGCTAAACTTTCCAAAACAAACAAACAAAAAATCTGATCTTTCCTGATGTTCAAATGCCTCTTTACTAACATATGTATGCCAGTAGTTATTTACAATTACATCCTATGCTGTTAGAAATAAAGTTTAATTCTGACATTGATTCAAACAGAACCACAGTCAGGCCTCAGCTCTTTTAATCCCTTGGAGGAAGAAAGTATTTTACAGCTCTTACAGATCTTTATTTTTAGTCCATTGAGTCTGTGAAGTATTACAGCTGTTTGTTCATACAGCTATTTGTGTGTTAAACAGACAAAAGATGACCACTCAACTCAAACAATTCAATATTCAATTTTCTATTTTTAAATTTCAATTTAAATATAGATGGAGATTTTTATCTCATAAAAAAAATATGTGGAAGCCTCTAGTCTGTTTCATTAGTATACTATTTTGCAGATAGACAGCAAAATTATGATATATTTACAATCCACAGGAATCTTAAATGGATTACTACTGTTAGGCATCACAAATTACTATTAAGTACTTTGTTGTGGTTTTAGTGGTACTGAGGAGCTATTGAGACAGCAAACCAGCAGCTTACTGTGTCTAATTGCAAATCTCTTTGCCCCCAAAGCTTTTTTGTTATTAAATTTTTAAATCTGAAGTATGATACATTGCATAATCATAAGTACACTTGTATTAAGTGTTGACATTTTCCATAATACCTTGAGAAATTACATTAAAAAGAGTCATTATTTTTGCCCTTATTACTGAACAGATTTGTACCAATCATGCAAATATGAACACAACAAGCCTTGTGGGTGTTCATTAATAATGATTATTTGCTTAAGATATTAATTTCAAAATAAATACTTGCAAAACCATACTTATCTATTCAGAGTGGGAATATACAAAGCAATAACATGCTGGCAATAGCCATTATAACACACAATGATTTTTTTAGTCTTTGTTTATGTGATATCACAAACAAATAAACACAGAGTACATCTGCACTCACCACATATACTCCTGGGTTTACTGCTGACAAGAAGAGGTTTATGGGTATAGTGAATTTGCAGATTTGTTTGAGTTTATGTAAGTTTTCTGGAAAAAATAAGCAGATAAGTGAAAAGGGAAAATATATTTGTCTGCAGGGCTATTAAAAAGAATAATATTTCTAATTTACGTTACTATGAACTTTGCTGACATGTATGTATGAATAATTTGCAAGAGTGCAGTTGGATTTTTTCAGGTCAATGTAATACACATGTGCAGAACTTTGCCAGAGTTTTAGGGTCTTTCGAACTTGTGCAGCCATCACTGTGAAATGAAACAAGCATGTTTTTATATTTTTAAAATCCAAGGAAACTAAGACATCCAGTATATCCAGAGACCTGTGAACAAGTACTGAAAATTGCAAACAGTTGTGGTCAAACCGTGTTACTGAACAAGCTAGTCCAATCCATTTTGGTTTCAACTAATGGTTAAAATGATTTTGAGGTGAAGTCATGCATTGCTCAATTCCATCTGGCAAACTTAGGTAATGTGTTCTAGTTGTTTCTAGTCCAAGAGAGCTTGATCTTTAGTTACCCCAGCCTGTTAATCTTCACCTAGAGTTAAGCTATTTTGTTTTTAAGCACATTATAGAGACCCCGAGTTGCAGTTTGTTCAGGTACTTCATAACCTTATTACATTTTCATAGTTTATTATAAATCTCAGGGCTGGTCTGTGTGCATGTATATATATACACATATTTACACCATATATATATATTTACACTATATAGAGATCTGACTCTCCTACTGTCCCAAATCTTTTGATAAAACAGGAGACAGAAGTGACTCAATGTTAGCAGGTGGAAGATGGTTATACCTCAAACAGCATCCAGTTAGTAGCAAGGTGTCCAGGGCCAGTTCCTGTAATTAAAAAGTTCATCTCCTACATTTTCATGCACAATTGTCATGCACCAACAGATATTTGCGTGCTCTGTAGTACGTTTTATTTATGTTTTGTATCACATGCATGTGACCTCCTCTGTCCTTGTCAATGCTGTTTACTGTACCACACACCAAAGGCACTTGTTGGGACTTGTGTGCGTTGCCAATGATGCATCCCCTCTTCACCCATGCAGAGATGCACCTTTCCATAAACCTGCCTGTGGATAACTTGAATGTCATCACTTTAAATGAAGAGCACTATTTAAAAAAAAATCATCCTTGCAATGTGTGGGTAATCCATACTGAACAGGCACATGGGAGAGAGCTGAGGGTGCTGTGCAAGGAAGTTAGAGAGCCAACTGTGGACATGAAATGCTCTTTATTTCACATGCTCTCCACTAGAGAACAAGAGAAGCCTAACAAGACCCACTATATACCTATCTGGGACTGATTGCTTCCCTCAGCTTTCAACAAGGCTGCTGGAGAAGCAGAAAGCAGACAGAGATGAGCGCCTCTTTGCTGAAAGCAGTGTTGCCCAGGATGCACCATCAGCAAAAAAAATCACAGAATCACAGAAT
>NW_010314763.1:0-411 GCF_000700745.2 Antrostomus carolinensis | reverse complement strand
GCCTGGAGAAGACTGAGGGGAGATCTTATCAGTTCTCAAAGGGCAGGGGTTGAGAGGATGGGACCAGACTCTTTCCAGTGGTTCCCAACAACAGGACAAGGGGCAATGGGGACAAACTGGAACACGGGAAAGTCCATCTGGAGATGAGAAATAGCTTCTTTACTTTGAGGGTGACAGAGTGACCAGGCTGCCCAGAGAGGTTGTGAAGTCTCCTTCTCTGGAGAGATTCAAAAACTATGTGGATGCCATCCTGTGCAACCTGCTGTAGGTGAACCTACTTTGGCAGGGAGATTGGACTAGGTCTCTAGAAGTCTTTTCCAACCTTCTGTGATTCTGTGAATTCCCATATTAGAATTAAAGGAAAATAAAATCCGGCAATTTTAGAAGGTTCCACCTGAACTTGGTGATCTC
>NW_010314762.1:0-25518 GCF_000700745.2 Antrostomus carolinensis | reverse complement strand
CCCTTCCAACCCCTACCATTCTGTGATTTCTACTATTTAACTAACGTACATACACCAACTTTTTGGCTGATTTTGATTGTTTTGATTTAGCAAATTAATTTATTTTCTTACCTCCAATTCCTTTCTTGGAGAAGAGGATTTCCATGGAGTGACAACTCCCTTAGTTTATGACAGCCACTTAACCATGTAATGATACCTTTAAGGTCTGTATTGTAGTTGGAAAGAAAATTAAATATAAATTTGAATGCAGAACCATATTATTTCTCATAAAATCTTACATAAAAGTAAAATGTACCAGAACCATGAATTACTACAAGCAATTTTGCTACCTATACAGTATAGTTATAATTAGTATCTGTAACATCCATGTTTGGAAAATATTTATATGTTTTCTGTATAAATGTCTCTTATAAATAAATGAGAACCATAAAATTCAAATAAGTTTGTAATTTAATTAAGAAGTTCTTGTTTGGATGGGGGTTTATGTTTTTCATACAACTCACCTGACAAGCAGTTATTTTTGATATCCAGCTTTTCCAAAGACACAAATGAATTTAAAGGCACAAGTTCAGTTAATCTAAGAACAAAAAAGAGGAGGACTGGTTGTAGAGTCTGATTCTGTGCATCAGTGTTTGTTTTTGGTTTTGTTTTTGTTTTTTTAATTAAATAAAACAGCAGTTCATAAACAGAAAGGCACCAGAATCTCTTATAGTTATGACAATTTACTTATTTATATCAGAAAACACTCATTTAGCTATCCAAGGTGCTAGAAGTAATTACTGAAATTTTAACTTGAAAGTAAGTCTCCTCAGGAGCTCAGTTTTGAATATTCACTCATTGAAGTTTTATCTGGTAAACATTTAATTCTGTTTCTTGCATTTAGTGCTGAGGATCTGAAGTCTTACAAAATTTACACAACTCAATGGGCTTTTCTTCAGGCACCATAGCTAGCATGAAACTAACAGAAGGCCCTGATTCTGGAGAAGAAATAAAATCTGCTTTTCCTCTTTCCTCTTCCTTCATTTCCCATTGCTCAAACTTCCTGGCAGTTTGTTTCTCTTCTCCACTCAGCACATTACTTCCTAGATTCTAAAACTAACATAACCATTGTCACAGTTGTATTTCTTAACAGGTGAAGGCTGTACTGTCCTGTAATATATTTTTAGTGCTTCCTCTGTCTTACTAGTTTTGTAAGACAGCGTCAAATAGGTGTCTATTATACAGACAGTTATGGAATTTTTCTTCTTGCATATTAGAGTTTTTCTTGTGCAATAAAGCACAGGAAGTAGTAAAGCTATTACAAAATTCTTATTTGCAATACTGAAGAGTAATTGTAAAGAAACTGAGCTGACATCCACCTGTATGAAGGATTTTGGACTGTAAGATGTGTATTATCACTAATATTAAAACATCAGCATCTAGTGTTATTCAAGTTTCTTTACTTACAAACTTGCATCAGTGCAACTAAAAATGAATGTTGAACAGTTCAGTCACCTGCCAGGCCTTTTAATCTGAAAGGTCATATTCAAAATATGACCTTTCAGATTAAAAAAGTTTATTTTGTTTTACGTTAAATATGAAAGAGGGAGGAAAAATTAAAATCAAGATGCAAAAAACCCCCAACTCCAACCAGTCTTCAACTAAAACTCGAATATTTATGTATAAACACATGCTATGTCAACTACATATTTTTTAAAAAAATACACATTTAGGTAACTTGTTTCACCCCTGTAAGGACAAAGCCTGAGCATAATGAGAGAACGGTAACACTGATGGCAATGTGTGTGGTCACTTTGTGACTGCTAATTTTAATGGAAAGCAGGATTTTCTGAGGGTTATAGTGTCTTTGAAAGCTATTAATCGTAATTGTTATGGTCAGAAACATGATCATGCAAAAAACCAAAAGCCACTCACTCCACAAACTTAAAAATGGTCAGAGTCAAAAATGCTTAATTGTTGCTGAAATGTATGACTATGTTGTGTTTCCAGCACAGGCGTTACAGCTGAAAGACAGAGCTGGATTTAACTCTGGTACACAAAATCTGGACCAAATTTTGGTAGATTCTTTAATCTAGTTGAAAATTTGACCATATGTAAAACAGAAAAAAAAAAAATCACTTTTATGTTCAGTTGACAACTATTTCTATAGGACAACAGAATATTTTAATAGTAAATTCAGAGAAACAGATATAAAGCCAATTGAGTATGCATCACTATACTTCCATTTCTTTCTCAAACCGTATGGTAAAGTTGTCCTGTTTCTATTCCTATTTAGTTCTATTACCTCCATGCCTTACATGTAGATCTGCACATAGTACTACACATATCAGCATTTTAGGTTATCATGACCAGTCAATAGTACATAAATATATTTAATATTTATAGAAATATCATCATAGATATTAGTGGCTAACAGTATGGCTACAAAGACTGAAAATCCATGATTCAGATTATAGATTCACATATTCAGAAATATCCAGGAAATAAATGTCGTACTTTGCACAAGGGATGAAAGACAATGCCTTATTTTTTTTATTTATAGTGAGTGAGTTCTCTGGATCTTTATCAGCACATGCTGTGGTGAATTAGAAATCATCTACTGGACTATCCCGGCCTGCCGCTGGCATTATGAGAGTTAAAACATTTCCCCGTCATTCTATAGCTTTCCTTTTACTGACATTCTTTGTTAATTTTTTCCCTAAGAAAATTCAAACCAGAAAGACAAAGGACATTACTGAAAACTTAATACTACTTGACCTTGTCACATTAGCCCTGGGCATAAAGAGATATAAATTACAAAGAAGACACAAAAGTAAAAGACATTCACGAAAAAGCAAGCTCTAGCTTCCTCTTTCTGCTCCCATTTAAGGCTATAGCAGGGCAGGACACATAAAGCCGCAGAAACTATGTCAGAAAACAAGATTTAAAAGACTAGAATAGTTGCAAGTATGCATCAGAGAAAATAAAAATTGCTTTTCTGAACACAAATAACAGTTCCTGCTCAGGATGGTCCAAATCCTGCTATGCATCTGCTTTTTCCCAGAAAAATTGTCATTGGTGTTAATGAGAGGTTATCAGGAAGGAGGGCAAAATAATTTAAAATAAATTTATATTAATCTACATCTTTAAGTAATACCCATATTTATTTTTCATTCTTTAAAAATATAAATATTTTAGTTTCCAATTGTCACTGTATTTGTAAGGAGTAATCAAATATAATGTAGGAAATCTGCCAGTTAGCCACTTGTTTCTTGAATACTCCAGCAGGCAGTACTTGAACTGTATGGTCCATAGTGCCACGTACTCAAAGATAAACTTTTCACCAGCAAAGAACTACTGAAGCTGCTAAAAAAATCCTGACTGGTAAGGATGGGATGGGGAAAATCGTTATACATAAGTATAGCTTTTTCATGACTTACTTATTTCAACATTCAATGACATTTAGATTTATTACGGTGACTCTGTAAAAGTAGTCAAATTTTCAAAACATAATGTCTTGCAATGACAGTGAGTCCAACTCTTACATCTGAGAAATTAAGTTAAAAACATAGATACTGTATATATTTAAGTAAAGAAAACAATACATACTAAAAAAGCTCAATTTTTAGCATTTGTATATAATTCTTTTAGGAATAGTATGCATCTAGTTGCAAAAACATGGGAGCAACATGTTCTCAAAGCATTTGATTCTGGGCAAACCAGTTCCCCAAAAAAAGGGGGAATTTTTGCAGATGACTGAATTTTTTTAAATATTAAATTTTTATCTATCACACTTAGGTTATCTTAATTAAAAACAAGAGATGGCAAAAAAAAAACCAAAAAAAAAAACTTTGCCATATTAATATCATATTAAAATAGAAATTTTAAGAGCGATAGTTTTGTCTACTTTGAATTTGCAAAAAAAAAAAAAATAGAAGTAATGGCTAACTGAACATAATGGCTAACTGAACAGCAGATTGATTTAGTGTCTCACTGTAAAACTCTGAAATGAAAAAGACAAGTTACAAGTTAACAAGCAAGTTACATAATTAAGTGGGATCATACATAAATATAAATACCACATGAACTCTTAATGCATATTAAATATATATTAATTTTAGTCCCAGGGGCAAGATTTTTCTCTCCTACACCTAAATCTTTCCCCACAACAGAAAAAAAAAAAATAAAGTGCCTTTTTTAAACTAACTTAACAGTTGCATTCTCCAGCTGCTATAAAATAGAGCACTGATCCTAACAGTCCCAATTCTGCAGTAACCAGGCCAAGAGGATATTCACCACTGACTTTGGCCAACTGGACACTGACCAAGTCATATGCTTTACATGTGAAAGCCACAATAAAACACTTAATAAAAGCAGTAGCGGTGAAATAGCTGCCATTTTTATATTTGAAGGAGTTATTCACTACCTGTTATATTATAATTCCTTGTTGCTAGACTGTAGGTTTAAAACAATTAAATTTTTATCTTTGGCAATTTCTCGTTTATGATACAGAAAAAATATATTAGGAATAAAACAAATAATGTAAATTAGTGTAAGAATTTTCTTTTCACAGTACTTCACTTTTAGAAAGAATACAGATTCACAGCATTACCATTCTGTGGGCTTCCTGCAATCAGTAAAAAGGAAATGGCACTCAGTGCACACTTAAAAAAATAATAATAAAAAAAAAAAATCACAAAACTGAACTAGCTGTAGGATGAAAGTAAAGAAACAGCTTTTCTTTCAACAGCTTACTCCATTACATTCACTGTTTCTATAGAACATCGAGTTACTTACGCTATAGCACACACATATGGAGCTGCTTATAAGTGTATATAAAGCGAGTGTAACAGAGCAGGCTACTGAAATGCTAGGAATTTTAAGGCTTTTAGAATGCATTTAAGGTTATCATGTCCTGTTTCTCACAAAGATTTGAGATAAGCTATAGATGCATCAAGGAAAGAGAATTGTTTGGGGAGGAGGTATGTGCTTATTTTCAGCACATCCAGTTTGATGATGCAAAATCTGTGCTTTCTCCCTGTCCAGCAGAAGAAACACTCAATGGACCAAGCACTGTGTCTCAGCTTGGCCACTGGAAAACCAGAGTGAGCACTATAATGGACATTAAAAACTGTAAGATCATGGGATAGGTGAGCGACACAAGGTACATCTGCGTGGCCAGTCCAGCAAAACCTAGATGCAGAGGCTACATTCAAGCTATGCCTGAGACTGTGCTCCTAAGTTTGTTCTCTGCCTAGCAGGCACATGACATCTTCAAGCAGTTTTGCAAACGTTTTATTACACACAGCACAGCTACACCTTAATGTTAACAAAAAACAAAGTGGAGGAAGAGGCTGAAACTACAAGACAGTAGAGCCACATTACTGCTGCACAAAAAGGTGAAAAAGACAAAAAACCCCCCAAAAACACACACACACAAATTAAATCAGTGATTCAGATTCTAACAACTAATAATACTCTTGTTAATCACAGGCTGGAAGCACCTTCTCCAAATTCCAGAAGAATTAGTAAAAGAACAAACCGCTCCCGGTCCAAACCTAAAAGCCCAGCTACCTGAAGATTAGATTCTGTAAATATAGCTAGGTGTTATATTTACATCCAAGAGTTTACATGCATACTACTTCAATAGAGAAAATTTGAAAACAATCTGAAAAGTTATACAAAAATATAGGTTGCATAATAATATTCAAATAATATTAATTTTCCATGAAGGACATTCCTTATAATAACAGGACCCAGTCTTACAGACAGGCTTCCAACAACGGTTGACTCTGCTGACCTAAATGTCACATAGGATGGGATTCATCTATTCAAATGTAGACACCCACATGTGAGCTGGTCATTTGGACTCTGCTAATAGTCAATGAAGATGAACAGGTACTTGTAGGGTCTGATTAGTCTCAAAGCAAATGGCTAAAAATGTCAGATGAATCACACTCCAAAAGTATCTCTGCTTTCACTAACAGGAGACTTAAGTGACTAGTTCAGAGTGTATATTCTGTATATTCTGTGTGACAGAATATATTCTATTTGTTTATCTGAGATCCATCTTGTTCAGAGCAAAATGGTCACAGTACAGAAAATAACATGTTGTAAATTTTAATACTTGCTCCTTATTTTTTTTAGAAGAATTTTAATTGAGAAACAGGGAGTGGGGAAATAATTTTAACTCCTGACTATCTGGTCATTCTTACTCTACAGATGAACAGATTAATTTAGACTATGAACATAAAGCTAATTACAGAGTACTGAGTTTTATGCTGCTTGTCTTGATCCTTCTTTTTTATTTTGTATCTTTCAAACTGAACCATAAGAGTGAAAAATTAAAGCAAATATGCTTGTTTTGGAAAGAATTAACAAATGTATGTAAAATAAAAACCAACATTCTCATGTGTCCTTTTTAACTCTAGTAGTTGCACTTAACATAGCCTTCAAAGTCTGCTTTGAATAAGCTAGCTGTGAAATATGAAGTTTGACAGACATACTCTAGAAACAATTGCTAAAGAAAGGAAAAAAAAAAAAGAAACACCATGGTCTTAATAATGCCAAAATGCTCAAAAATTATTTTCATATAACATCTAATAGAAAAAAAAATACTTTTCATAGTAAATCCTGTTTCAAATTTTCTTAGCTAAAGGTAGCTGATGTCATTACATGTCAACCACACATTTTCAAAGAATATCTGGAAAAGATAGTGATATTTTAACCATACTAAGAATTACACTTTTCAGATAAGTGTTATGTTAGTAAATTCTTCTGCATCATTTTTGAAGTGGAAGAATGTTTCTTGCTTACCTATTTTGAGACAGTAAAAGAATCTGCAATAGAGGCAACCAATACAAAGAAAGCATTTGCACAGCAGAAATGCTATTGTCATCCAAATATAGTTCTCTTAGGAGAACATGATTTTCCAGTATTGGAATCTAAATAGAAAAGAAATGGTTATTTAAAATTAATATAAATTGGAGACACAACAATGGAATGCTTACCAGATGCTTTTCATAAATCATTACTAAGTACAAGCAAAAACCACATTTTGGATATATGTATCATTTCCTTATTATGCATGTACCAGTTGTCACACATAATTTCTACCTATCAGGTGGTAAGTATTTTTTAATGTCTTCTATCAAGCCTGAAAAGTCAACATAAATTAAAAAAGAAAAAAAAAAAAAAAAAAAAAAAAAAAGAAAAAGAAAAAAAAAAAAAGTCAAGAGCCCAAAATCCACAATCTTATGATTTTATTCATGCAGTTATTTGATGCTTATTGACAACAGTTTTCCTCTTTTGGATTCATAAGAGAATCATTCTTGGTAAATATGACCAAGTGTACAGTTAGCAAACTACTTTCCTATTTTAAATGCTGCAGCATAAACTTCAACTTTTGGAGGATCAGCATACATCAAATCAATCTGAACTATTACTTACATGTAATAATAATATTTTGTTACATTTTAAACAAAGAATCAGCATCATATAATAGAAACTGAAGACTAGATGCTACAAACAAAGGAGGGAAATAGTATTACTGAGGGGCCAATTTTTCAAGGACTTAGGAGAAAGAAAATACTTAACTGCTAGCCATTTGTATGTTTGAAAAATCTCCCTCTAGTAGGGGAAAAAAGCCTACCTAAGAGCATGAAATATCCCACAGCAAACAAAGAGTATACAATGAGCATTCTGAAAAATATGACTGTTAACAAAGATGTATGCACAACAGGCATTGAATTAAAAGCTTTTACCTCCTGGAGGTTATTGCCTTGCAACTTCAAAATTTGAAGAAGGCCACAATTCTCAATGCCTTCAACTTGTGTGAGATGATTAAAAGAGCAGTCTAGATGAATGAGAGTAGATGCCTCACAAAGACCTTTTGTGCTGATTAATTGATTATGGTCCACAATCAACTGCTGAAGATTTTTCAATGACTCCAAACCACCTGAAAATTAAAGATTTTAGAAAAATTAAGCCATAATGAAATAAAAACCTCATGGTTTTCAAGTACTAAGGAAACTGAAATTTCCATACATTTATACTATCTATAGTAACAATTAATATTAGTCCTGTGTAAGGTTTAAAAACAATTACTGCATTTTGACCTTATCAAATATACAATGCATACAGTTCACAAATTTCTGATCCCTTTAACCAGTCAATAACAACAGTACATAATCCCTTCTGCACTTCTGTTGGAATAAAACATTCTTTTAGTGATAAACTATACTTACTATGCTTTAAGCACCTCATAACTGCTACTCAAAATCTATGGGCTCTGTGAAATGCTAACAGCTCTCTTAAAGTCACCCTCAGAATGGAAACAGTATTTATGTTCAAAAGTTAATTTTTGTTATTTCATTTTTAAAGTGTTTTTTTTTTTTTTTTTTCCAAGTTATCAGCAAGGTGAGAACAAATTGTGTTAAAACTTAGGACAGTACCACCTCTATTATTTAAGTGCATCTTGTTTAAGGAATTATGTTATAAAATATTTTTAATGAAGAAATTTATAAAGAAAATTTAGTGCCTTTAAGTATAAAGCTATACTTCTATAGCCATTACACTCTCAACAAACTTACTCCTGTCAGCTAACTTAAAGAGCAAGAATGTGTGTTATCATACTGTATTTCCACAGTCTTACACTTGCTAGATGTTCTGCAATGGCACTGATGCATCTGACTTGCTACAGGTCCAAGTAGTTTTTCTGTATCTCTGTAGCAAAATTCCTTTGAAGGGACACCCTTTACAAAACATATCTAAAATAAGGAATTTCTGAATTTAATTTTCTTTCATGTATTCTTCACAGGATTATTTGAAGTAATATTTTGTCTCATCTTTATCTCACCCAAAACTTCCCAAATTCCCAAAAGGAAGCTGGATGAGCTTTTCAGAGGTGAACGTCTTTGTGATTGACCTCTGAAAATGAACTGGATTACAAGACCGGAGACCAGTTTGCACCATAGATTATTGAGAATACAGAAGAGGAATTAAAAAAGAAAATGAATGGTAAAGAGAAAACAGAAGTAAAAAATTAAATGCCAAAACTAGCAGTACATTAAAAAAAAAAAAAATCAAATATAGGCCTCAAATCATAGTAATTTAAAAATGGAAAGCATCCAGTGGAAATAACACAATTGCCTGATATTAAAGTGATAACATCCTAAATCTAAAACAAATGTCCCATACTGTAACTTCAAAACTGTGCTTTAGGAAATAAATATACAAATCTTTAATTATTCTGAAAGAATTTCAAACATGCCCACAACATACTACCCGGACTGCAAGATCCTGGTCTACATTTTCTTTTATGCTTGGATAAAAATTAAAAAAGGAACCAGCACCACCTAGTGGTATCAAAATAATTTCATTTCAGACATGTTAAGAACAGCTTCCAAGACTTCTTCACAAGAGAAGTCCTTAAATCTCCACTTTCAAGCTATCAGCATAGCAGTACCAGAAACTTTAAAAGCACTAAATTAGTCTGGAGTGGGGCAGAGACTTCATATACAGTAAGAAAAGGCAAGGAGTTAATACAGGATCTGGAAATTTCATATTCTGCATGTTGTACAAAGCACCTTTTTTACATCTCCTCCTCAACCGTCTTGTTTAATTAGACTGAATGTCATTCAGAACAGACATACCAAGGCTACATACAATGGATCACAATTTATTCTAGAACTATCAAATGTAATCCAACAGAGACATTAATGAGAGGGAATAACGTACTACAACCAGATGGCATTTTAACGTTTCTTCTGCACACATGCAAAATTAGAAATAAGCATGAAAGTCTTCTGCACATTTCCAGAAGATATTGTCTGTTTTACATATGATGCAACCAACAACAGCTGTAGCAATACATGCAAAAAAGCATTCTGTTGAAAAACATGGTTTCAGCAAGATTTGTGGAGAACCTTTACATAGGTAGCTCTTAGCAATTTGCAAAGTGCAGCTGGAGTGTGTTAGTTAGGGACTCTACTTAGCTATCAATGGAGTTCTGAAGTAACTTCTACGAGTGACAAAGATGAATGATAAGAGGAGAGAAATCTGACAGTGAACATGAAGATGAAAACACACATGTAAAAAACCCTCCCAAACTGAAAGGTCTCTTTCAGTATAAAACCTCTATATGCTTTCTTAAAAAGAGTAGGTCCAAAGAAGCATTTACAACTATCCGCAGTTATGCATTGCTGTTCTCAGCACTTCCAAGATTTTAGCCAACATACTATGGCAATATAGACACCCTACAAAAGCATCTATAACTCAAGTCAAAATGCTACTTTTTGTGTAAGAAAATTTTTAAGTAAAGCATTCATCTTCCGAGTATAAATATATGCATTGAACGTCAGTGTATTACTGACACAATTACTTAATTTGTGATCACGCATTCGTAAGTGGAAAAGCGTAATTGAGACATATTTCTCATACTTATACTGTTATTTTTAAGGGTTTTCTGGAAAGTCTAATTTTTCCCCTACTGATGCTATATTTCAATAAGGGAAGAAAAAAGAAATCATAGTATGCTTGAAGTTTCCTACAATAAGTTATTAAACCAGAAGTATTACAAACATAAATAAGCCTTACTTCTTAGAAAAAAGCCCACAGCCTTTGTTAAAGCTGAATGAATAGAGAACATTGCACAGTACTGCAGCTTCCAAAATTGCTAAGGGACATCCTGCAAGATTTAGATGGGAAGGACACAATAACTTCTTAAAATCATAAATTTTTGTGTATTCTATGCAACTACTTACAACCAACATGCTATTGTATGAAATAAATCCTGTATTATGCATCTGTTTTAACCAGACATCCCCAAAGCAATTATAGAGAGGAGAAAGACAGATTCCAAGCTGATTTTTCTGAACATTTATTTATCCACTGAAATTCATTAAAGACTCACTAAACGTAGCTGCACATTGCACAAAACAGAAAGTACGAGAGGATTTTAATCCACGTGGCCTGCACAAAGATACTACATTCCACACACATGCCATACTCCTAAATGTCACCCACTAACACTATGTCACTCTTTCAGTAATCTTGCAGACATTTTATCAAATGAGATAAATCTGAACAAGAATCTTATCCAGCATTATTGGCCACAAGGATATAGATGAAGCTTCTTTAACCAGTTTATTTTATTGTTTCTCCTTAGGGTACTGATACACATTTACAATAAACATTGATATACGAGCACCTTTATTCTCAGGCATTATAAACTCTGTTCAGAAATGCTAACATTCCAAATTTGCACATATTAGCAAAAACCCATTAAAAATATCAACATTATACCTCCCAAAACTACAGATTTTTTTTAAGCTTTTCCATTTCCTGTTTGCTGTGCCTTGTTACTTATCATGGAATTGCAATATCCATGTTCATAATGTTTCAGTCTTTTTTTTTTTTCAACAGTGGAAACCATTTCTTTATATACATGTCTTATGCGAATGTGTTTCATCTATCAGCTTAATAATTGTTTTGTATTATTTTCCTGCTGGACAGCAGGAAAATAAAAGTTTGTCCACATACTTTAAACAAAATTTAAAGTCTCAAGACAGATACAATCAAAATCTCCTTATCTCCTTTCCATTCCTAGCTCTGCAGTCTTTACAAGTAACATCTTTAGATTATTTAATACAGACTAAAAATACAACTAGAAAGTCACCTTTTCAGGTTTCATGTTTCAATTTATATGAAATTAATTACTTCTTCATATGCAATTTTCTTTTTCTTGACCATAAGAGTTTATTTCAATGGACAAATCTCTAAGATTCATCTCTGTTTACTGACTGTATTATAAACACAGTCACCCGTAACTTAATGGCCTTTACGAATTTCACAGTATGTCATGCACCAAAACCCAAGTCCCCAGAGTACAGGGAGGTTGTTAAATATAGTTCCGCTCTATCTGCTGTGCTGCCTTCTTGAAGGAAATTTGCTCCTTGCAAGCCCTGAGAGCTCCCTTTCAATTAATGATCTGGCAATTTACAACACTTCCTCAACTGTTAATGTTGCTTTTGAGGGACCACTAATGATCTTCCCTCCATACATCATTCTAAAAACAAAAAACTGGCTCCTCCACTTACATACATCAAAGCTCTTCGTTATTTTCACTGCACTATGCTATCGTGACCTTTTGTCAGCAGAAAAGGCTCTCGATCCTGATTACATCTATACCAAATCTATGTAACGCAAGGCTCACAATGCAGTATTTTGGGCTTGCCAGAAGCTGAGACACAATATCTACCCCTTAGGCACTTCACAGTTTGAGTGGCAGTACAGGTAGAGAGGTAAACACTTCTCCATTACATGAAAAATTCCTGGCCAACAGAAAATATCTATCTCCTGGCAGAAAGATTTCATGGATTGATGCATCTGTTGAATGGTCTGGGTGCACGTAAATTCTAACTGGTTGACTGCATGCTAAAGGTACACCTGTTGCCTGTCAACTGTTGGACCTAACAAATATAACAAACTGCCTTTGTTAATATAGTAGGGGTTGGCACACCTGCTGCGCCTAAATCATTTGCATGATTTTACCTTAGATTCATTGTTTTTTCCAGCTTTGGGGCAATAAGCAGCAATGAAGAGCCAAAGTGGGAGGGAAACCCAGAAAAACAGTTTGAAGTCAGAATGGGCAGCATTTTAGTAGAAAGAGAGGCCATGGTCCAGCCTTAGCACGGTTCACAGACTCAGAGAGATAATATGATTTCTATATAACTACTTACTGTGTCAGTCAGTAACACAGTGGAATTCTCTGCAGTTGCACAGCTAGGTTTTATATTAACTGTTTCTGCAGATAAACTGAACTCAGGCTACTCATATATTCCAATTGAGTTAGTGCAGGTAATATTAGGGGCCCTTCTAGAAAGATTTTTAGTTCTTGTTGGCTGACAGTAGTTATATGACCTAGCAGATGGAATACATGGTAGTAACTAAGCCATACTACAAATAAATGTGAAGTTTAGTACGCTTTAAAATGCAAGTTTGTTCTGTTTCCTCATTCTCCTTGGGCTTAGCAGCTGGTTGGCCCTGAATCCAAGGGAAATAAAATTCTGCATATAAACAGTACAAATACTCTTATGCAAATTGAAATAATTTTCCATTAATTTTCTTACCAAGTCGAGTGATTCTATTGTAGGAAAGTTCAAGATTTTTGAGATTTATGCAGCCATCTAAGCCACAAACTGATGAAAGACTGTTCTTATTCAGAATCAGAATACAGAGATTTTCTAGATTTCCACAGTCAATTGTCTGAATGTTGTTTTCCTGCAATAAAGGAAAATGAGAATATTAAATAGCATTTGAAAAGAAATAGCAGAATTAAGTGTAAAAATATGGTAGACTGTCATAATTACTTATTTTTATCCTAAACTTCTAGCTAGCAGTAAGGGCATCTCTATTTTTTTCCCCTAGGAAAATAAATTGATGAGTTATAGAAACTGCCTTTTGTGTCCTGCTGGACTAGAAGAGAAGTATATCTCAAATGTCATTCTGTCTCTGAAAATGCCCAGAAATTGAAAAAAAAAAAAAAAAATGTGTAAAGAGAAGTTAAGAACAGAGTAGTCTTTTCTATATAAGCTTTCCTAGCTTTTCAGATCCTGGGAGACTGAACAAAAAACTGTATAGAAACCATCATATTTACTCAACACTAATGAAGACAGATGTGACTTTGCTGGAATTCCAGTGAAAATCTGCATTTAGAGCTATTTTGTGAATAAACATTAACACCGTTTTCAGCTAATGTTCTTCCCCCAAGTGATCTTGCTCTTTTAAGATCCCCTTCCCCAGGCCATTTTAATAATGCTTCCTCAGATTTTTATTTCACTATTTGCTGCCCTTGCTGTTTCCTTCTGGTTTTTACCTGAAGATGCTCAAACAAACAAAAGTTAAATTCCCTGCCTTTGCAACAAAAGGACTAAGCCAAAGAGTCTAATTCCTATTCCAGAATTAACATGCTGACTAGATTTGGGTGCTGCCTTCAGCTGCAGGCAGACAGGCATACAGATTTCCTTTAGAAGCCATTAACACCGATTTCCGCCCTGGAACAGCCCCTTCAGTTGCACCAGTAAATTAAAGCAGAGAGCTGATATGGCTTAAGTGTTACCTTTTATATCAACAGAAGTTAGGGGCAATATCAAGTAGGAATGAATGTCCAAGGGAAACAGAGGAAGCTGCTTTAGCTACGTGAGAAATACCCATGAAACAATCTTAAGACTGTTTCAACTGTCACAAAAGAGGCTGTTTATTCATTAAAGTTGAATGGAAGACAACTGCCACATTAGCTGGCACAACAAAAACATAAAGTATCATTTTTAAAACTATATATAATCATTATATTATTAATAAAGTAAGCTTAAAAGCATATCTAAGAGCCTTCTCCTTAACTAAATTATCCTGACATATCCCAGTGAGGCACTCCTGTATATTATTTAAAGCATAGCATTTTAAAATAATTAAAAAACCAAACCACAGACCCATAACTGTTCTGTACGAGACAACATTTGATCTAAAACAATTAAAATATAAATATCAACCTGGAAATCCAGACTGGCAGCTTAGATATATATTACACCCTTATACTAACACTTTGCTCTTGTATTTTGAGGTACCCAAAATTATCAAATCCCAGAAATTACGTTCTGAATACATAAGAAAACTGAGAAAAGGACACAGATATTTCAACCTGCCCTATTGCAAAGCTCTAATTACTGGACAGACAACACTCCTTTAACTATAATTACTCTCTTTTCTGAATTTAATTTAAAAAAAAAAAAACCCAAAAAACAAAACTAACAAAAGCTCCATACTTTGGAAAGAACACCAGTTACTGGGCAAGTAGAAACATTCAAGATTTCTATGAATAATAAGGGCATATTAACTTTCTTGTGAATTGGTGTTGTTAAAACATGTGAAATAAAAAATGTGAACAGAGCTGTTTCATGTAAATTGTAGTGCATCACAAACGTTTTCATGTAAGACACTGCAGTAGCAAGTACCCAGACATTATGTCGCTAGTGTATCTCATTATACTGTTCCTTGAGCATATATGCAAGTAATTTTGACTACTATTCAGGAAGTGTATTGCAAAGGACTCTTCCTTGTACCTACTCCTGCTTAAGCTGAGCACCTGCTATACTGAACAGCATCTGCCCACTCCTGAATCAGAGCAACTGAGGTAATGAAGATCTATCACTGTACCATACTAATGTTAATCCTAGACTGATACTATCATGCACTTTTCTTTGTATAGCTGGATTGATTTGCAGGATGTTGCTTTAGTGCAATGCAAACTGAGATATGCAATGCAATCTGCTGGTATACCTGTTCACATTTGGGAGTATTTTGTTGATATTCCTATGCTCTTAAGGCACTAGAAGTTTCAGCTGGACACAACTATATAACCACCTAAGCAGCAAAACTGGCAGTTTTCCCCAGGTTATAATAAAGAATCAAATACTCTTGGTACCTCCACATTGATATACTTTAGGTCTTTGCAGCTACTTAGTCCTTCCAGTGCAACTAGTCCACAGCGCTTCAGAGTCAAAACTTGAAGATTCGAACACTCGGATAATGTTGAGAGACTACAAGCTGGCAAATCTTCAAGTGTAATTGTTGTGACCTACATGCATTTATTGATAAATAAAATTTTTTGTATATTGAACATTCATTGTACAATGTCACATTATGCTGACAATTTATTTAAAAAGAAAGAGACCAAAATTGCATTCTACTAATACTTCAGAAAATGCAAGCAACTAATGCTAATCTTTTCATGTAGAAAAGGATGGCAACGACAGGTTTGATCTTTTAAATAGGACAAGTTATTACAAAAACAAACTGTTTGATTTTAACATCCACCTTAAAATAAATTAAACTAATACTTTGCTAATGACTTTGAGTTTGAATGGATGGAAGATTAACACTGAGCAAAGCAATTAATAGCATTGTTTCCCTTCAAACTATGATTAATAACGAGTGAGTGTGCAAGAACAGACAAAAATAGTTCAGACAAAGTGTATGTAGTCTAATATCTCATCTCAGATTGGATACCAAGAAGAGAGCACAGGGCAAGCACACAGCGGTAAGTTAGCAAGTGGTAAGAAAAGTGAGTGTTAGAAACCAAGAGATTCTTTATGCCAAAACACCATCTATAAGCTGATAAGCAATGTCTTGCTCCTTGAAAAAAAAAAACAAACAGTCTTCTTAAGACTCTGAAGGGGCTAGATGGCTAGATGAGCTGGAGCTCAAATGCAGACTCTCATACAAAGGCAAAAACATGTTAATTTAGTGGGGGGGGAGGGGGGGGGGGGGAAGAGCTAGGAGCTCCTGCCTTTTCAGGCCTAAGATACGATCAATCATCTGAACATTAATACCATACCAGTCTGCTCCACAATGCTCACAGGAATTCAAAAGTCATTCTCACTTGTCTTGAGAATTCTCACTGAGTTCTATATCCTGCTCAACAATAATCTCCTCCTCTTCCAAAACAGCATTTTGCTGACATACCATATTACATCCTCTTACCCCCAAACAATCCAAAAAAAAAAAAAAAAAAAAAAAGTGATGGTATGGCTTCCAATTTCATTCTAAATCTTCTGTATAGTTACCTGCTGCAGAGTACTCCAAGGGCCACTCTGAATTATCTTTTGTGTACTTAATGGAGGCATCTTGCTAACTGAACGTTTCCTTGGTCGTCTTTTTATAGTTGCTTGCTTTCCTTGGTTTTCTTCATATATCTTAGACCAAGATTTACATGTGTTCATCCAGTTTATTCTCTTCTTTTCAATATCATGAGGAAGAATTTGTCTGCTGGAACACTCAGTTACATCTTGAATTCTGTCCCAAGTGTCTCTGACTTCCTCATTAGCATCTTCTGTAAGAAAAACAGTTTCCTTCATTGTTTCAGAATGAGAAAATTGAGCTTTGACTCCTCCATTGCTAGCATGTGGCTGGACATTCAGTGGACTGCTGTATATAGTGTATGCCTTATTTTCTACCATGTCATTATCTCCAAAATTAACAGATTCATCCTTTGAAGTATGGCTATTTGAAGCTTTATTAAGATCTCTAGTTTGTGAGTAATTTTCTTCTATATATGTTACTGAATTCATGCCTGTGTTCTCATTATTTACTTGAGTAGAGTGTTCCTTCTCAGAGCCTAGCATATTTGGTGTGGGTGTCAAATTTCTTTCTGCTGGAATCATCCTATCATTTATTTCATCCACCATTTCAGTCTGATTTTCTTTTTGTTCCTCTACTTGCTTATCTAGTTCCTTCTTCTGTTCTTTTATTACTTTTGTATTTTCTGACTGCTTATCCCTTTTTATGTTTTCTTTGTTGTTTTCTCCACTTTCACACATCACAGCTTTCACTTTTTTTTCTCCTAGTTTTCTCTGTTCCTCTCTTCTTATTTGCAGCTGTTTTTCTCTTTCAAGTCTCAGGCTTTCTTTCTTTTTCTCATATTCCTCACGTCTCCTCACCTGTTCCAAATATTCCTGTCTTTCAAGTTCTTCTAGTCGCTTCTTTCCCTCTTTCTTTTGCCTATTTTCTTCCCTTCGCATCTTCATTTTCTCCTCTTTTTCTTTCATTTCTTTCTCTATTTCTTCTTGTATTTTCTGCTTCTTTTTTATTTTATCTTTCCATTCTTCTAAGATTGAAACATATTTTTTACGGACTAAAAATGATCTAAATCTAGCTTGGATTTTCACAGCTGCTGTATTCTGTTGTTCTGCCAGGTGTTGTCTTTCTTTTGCTTTTTGCTCTTCCAAGGTCTTTCTCTCCTCTTCCATTTGCAACTGTAGCTTCATGATCAATTCCTAGGCCAAAACAATTAGGACAGACTTCAGCCACTTTTGAAATAGGACAGGTGTTGGCACATATTTATCATTAATAAACTGAATCTGGCGTATTAACTATTCCAGAATAAAATTTATTCTCAAATATATAAATGACAGTAACCTCACAGTCTTTTGACAAAAGCTCATTGTACAACCTTACCTTGTGCTGCATCATTTTGTCTCTCCAAACTTTCTTTTCTTTCTGTAATTCATCTTCTATTGCAGTTTGGTGTTTCTGCACAACAAATTAACTTAAATGAATATTGTAAAAAAACCTGCAATATCACAAAACACCCTCTCTCCAACCTCGTCCATCTCCTTGACTTTCCTACAGTCCATTTTTGCAAAAGTCTGAATTAAAATGAGAAACTCAGCTGTGAGAGGAGCAAAATAAGCAACTGGATGCTTGCATCCGTAATGCAGCTTTGGTCATGTACTGAAAGATGCATACCTTCAGAGAGTCAGCATGTTGGTACTGACCCAAACAACTGCCACCTTCCTCTCCAAATTCTGTACTACTATTGAAGATGAAAACTACACTTTTGTAACAAACATTCAAAGTACAGGTAGATAACAGAAACACTCTGAAAGTAGCATGAACAATCCCCCTTTAATTTCACTGGTATGTTACTAATAATCTTAAAATCTTTCAAACATGAATTTTGTCCAATAAAGCTAAAGAAATTTTTTTCACTGAAATTGTTTCTTAATGGAAAATGACAGTTCAAGTCTATTTTCTCACTGTTGGCAAATAAATAGCATTTTCCTCCTTACCCAACATAATTCTCCATCAGTAAAAAAAATCTGAATTATCTGGAATTACATCTGACTGAAAATCAGACAGTAAGTACCTAAAAACCAAGGGCTGATCCAGAACCACATAACTCCTGGTGGAAGAGATAAATCAGTATCAGCCAAATCAAATATACAGCAGGATATGGAGGAACCAGTATAAACAAACTAGCACTTCCAAATTGCAGCATAAAGTCTTCCAGGTGCCTAAGCACTCTTTTTCATGCATGTTCAGAAGCACGCTGTTCTGACAATAGGAGACTAGACTTCTAGATCCTCCTGTAATGGGGGAAGTTAGCCTCCATCTCTCACCTCCAAAAAGAGTGTGCTAGCGACAGCATAATCGAAGTGTCTACATGGGGGGGAGATGCCCCACCTTGTCTAGAGAAAGAAAGCCATTCTACATCTAAAACTATGATTCATGACATCAAAGCAGAGGAAGCCTAACCAATTTTGTGGCTTGTTGAAAACTGAGCTATATCAGACACTAAACTGGCCTTCAGAGATTAAAAGTCTTTTCACTTAC
This sequence comes from Antrostomus carolinensis, assembly GCF_000700745.2. Lineage (NCBI taxonomy): Eukaryota > Metazoa > Chordata > Aves > Caprimulgiformes > Caprimulgidae > Antrostomus > Antrostomus carolinensis. Next base: position 6,369 of record NW_010314762.1, on the reverse strand, counting down.
TAAGCCTTTCCTTAATTTTGGTGACTTGAATTACCTTTCTGGGATCCAGATGCACACCTCTTCAGAAAGCTACAAATTAGTTAACTGAAAATGCAGTGCTAATGCAGCTCTCAAGACACAAATAAATATTGTGGCCCCACAAGTATAATGTCTGAAGGTTACATTTCTTCATGCTCATGCTCTTTTGTGGAGAGATATCAAATTTTATCCTTCAGTATGCACTATGCACTACAGCAAAACATGACCAGATGCTTTCAGAATGCAACTAGTCAACAGTGGAGTCATGTTATGTTGTGGTAGAACTCAGCGGATGAAGTGAGTTCTGCCATTTTCCCAGATACAGACAAGACAAGGGAGTATTGTAACTTTTACCTAGATGTAGTGCAGCACCAGCATTTCTGAACTGATTTTGGTTCAGATTACTTCACCTATGATTTTTCATCTAAATGTGGAAATGGGGTAGGAGGTCTGAGTAAATAAGTATTTTCTACCAAGACACACTGACAATTTTTAATTTCTGAGTAATTAAGCACAACTCTCATTTCTGGACTTTGGTTGGTGTCATAATATAAAAACTTAGTAAGGGCAAAGGCTGAAGAATAACATATCATTTAGAATAGCAAATTCATCCACTGTTGATCAAAGCAGTAAATGCATAAAAACGAATGGATCACACTTAAATATGTCTTACATCTCACTCTGGTATCACAAGTAGACAGAGTTTAGGACAGCCATACAGTTTGGGTTAGTACTCTCTTTTTCACATTAGATCTTGAATTCAGATAGTCTACATGTGAACAGATTGACTTCAGCATCATTAATTACCTTATGAAGAAGCTCTAACTCTATTCTTTCAGCCTCAAGTTCCTCCAGACGCTGCAACCTTCTTGCATGTTCCTCTTCATTCTGTTTTTCCTGTGCTTCCTTCTCAGCTTTCCACTTTTTCCTCTTCTCGTCTTCAAGCTCTCTTTGTCTTTTCTCCCACTGCTCAAATTCCTGTCTACACTTTTCTTCTACTTCACGATGAGTAAGGCTTACGCTCATTTCAACATCAGCTATGAATTTGTAATAAACCAAACAAATCTTTTATCTAATTTCCTAATAAGCACTGGGGGACATTAAACAGTCATATAAAGTATTGACCAGAAAAGGACTCTGTGATGATACAGCCAACAATGTATATCCCCAAGGAAATCAGAACTACAGCACGAGTCTTTTCTATCAGAGATGTCTCATTATCATGACACGTACTTACCGACTCTGCTACAATCATGCTTATTCTACCAACGTATATTTCAGGATTACACTTTGGCTTCAAGTGGAATGTCTTCTGTGGCTATCAGCATTCCACTCCAAAACATACAAAGGTGATGGGGAAGAGAAACATTCCCAGTCAATGTGACTATAAAAAAATAAAAAGTTGTGGACAAAGCACAACCTGCCTAGTGCCTCCAATCTGGCTTCCATTTATACACATAACTATTTAAATATTTTTGGGGTAGTATTTTTTGAAACAAATTTCTATCAAGACATTAAGGACTATGATAATTTTCTGATCCTGAAATGAGATAAAAGGCTAGGCATCTGCTCATGTATAACTCATGAAGTATCAAAATCTATTGTATACTGTAACATGCAATTCTTTACAAAGAATGTTATGACACTTATGGAAACAGGAAATAGTGATATGATGCTAAAGATCAACTTAACCAAACAACTAATGCATTTGCTTACCAGTAACAAAATTATCATCAGTAACCACTTCATCACTGGTGGACTGACTTCTGCAACTCGGTGTTGTAGCAATCTGCAGGTCTTCATTTTCAATTTCAAACAGTACCTAATATAGTTTAATATTGTCATTAAGAAACAAGAAAAAAAAATTAACAGCAGAATATTACAAAAATATTCCAGAACAAGGATAAGCTTTTTATCATATGACAAGTCCAATACAAAACTTAATAATGCCCAGAATCCTTAAACATTGAATAATGTGAACATATCAGTCAAAATATTGTTTTCTAGAGTAATAAATATTAGAGTATTTCCCAAAATTCATAATACTTCTATGTGTATTTTTAAAATATATTCCATTTTGACTTGGAAAAATGAATGTTTTGCATTTGGGATTTGTTTTAATTTATATGGAACTAAGCACTATATTTATGCATTAATACTGTTATGCACATTGGGGAAGAACTAGTTACAGAGCAAATATTTAAGAAGTCTATTTGAGAATAATGCTATGAGCACAAAGATTGCTATATTTCTTTCATTGTTCTTTATTGGCAAGAAGTAATCTATTACTGCTCATTTATCATCTATTCATCACATGCTTGGGGCATATATTAATATTTGTAATGCAGCTGAAGTCACATAAAGTATTTGTACTGTTCTAAACAATGGTTTTCTGAGGACAAAAAACTCATGTTTGCAAAAGTGCTCACTAATAAAAGCCAGGCAACAAATTAAAAGTCATTAAATTAAATACAGGTTTATGTTTTTCTAAGAACTTCTGTAAGTTATTCAGTCAAATCTTATGAAAATATAAAAGAACCCAGGTTCATAACTCTTGTTTTGTCTTTGAAAGTTACGGACATTATTATGTTTACATTTTCTATAAAATAATGGAATATATTAGGAGCAAGATTAATAGTAATACATCCTGCTGATCATCACAAAAAATAAGATTAGAGAACTTTCAGTATTATCATACTACTGAGATAATATTCTGCAAATAATTGATAAAGGATTATTATGTTTTGTTTAATTTTGTTGATTTTTGTGCTGAGCATCTCAACTACTGATACAGAGAATTTATTCCAAATTTTAGAACTTATAGACATGGTGTATTACAACTGATGCCACAGTTCTAAAGAATGGCATATACAAACTCATCTTAATACCTTATGGATAGTCTGACAGAAACAAAACTGAACAGATCTATAGGTCTCCTTAGGAGACCAACAAAGCAAGGGTAAATTATTGAGATTACTTAATAGAGTTTTGTTCACAATAAATATTATTTAAATAGAGAATACCCTTTTTTTAAATTGTTCTGGATCTTCATTATATTCAGAAGCTAATTCTGCCAAGTAATCTGAAGCATGGCAAGAAACTACTCCATAAATGTTACCTAAAGAAGAAATAAATATATAATTTAGTACACAGAGAGAAAATCCCTTACCAGTACTCAGTTCTGCTCTATACTGCTTAGCTACTATACTTATTTAAACTAAAATAAAGCATTTTTGTCCTTTAAAATTCTTAAATCCTCCCTCCAATTTTACTCAAATATATATGGGAGTCATTTATCTACATCATAAGCAGCAAAGATTTGTAAGAGGAACACACATAAGTGATATTATAAGAATCCAGTGACAGCAAATATGAAAGAAAATTCCACAACATAGAACACAGCAGAACATTTTCTGTGTAGAAAAATACAGCAAAACTTGTATCAGGTAGGTCAAAAACTGACCAAGAACTACAAAACTAATGAAAATGAGTCAGTGTCCATTACAAAAAAAGCATAAAAAGAAACCTTCCTCAAATATCAAAGTGTATAGACAATATTGAACTTTTTTTTTTTTTTTTTTACAAAGACCATTACACTAAATGAGCATGAAACACAAGATGATGTGAAAAACTAGAACGGAACAGACAATGCCAGCTTCTGGCATACAAACTTTAAGCTTGGCTTCAGTCACACAGCTGACACAGCAATGTTGTTCCCAATTACAAGGTCATTTCATTTAATGCAAGCTTGGATATCTCTAAAAACAGACTTTAAACATAGCCTATAGGGTTCCATTGTATCTGAACTCTTAACTTCAGCTCCTAGTGATTTTACTTTAGATTCTCATGAAGAGTCTGGCCCAGGTCCTGTTTCAGAGAATGATCCTGCAACTTGCCTTGACCTATGGTTTGGAAGCAAATGAATTTCTTAGAAAAAATAAATTCATACTCAGAAGACAGCATTGCTTTGTTTTATTACTAGAGATTTTCATCGTGCATTCAGAAGCTGATGCAATAGGTTTCACTGCTTGCTCTACTTTTTAAGTTTGCATTGCTCTACTGATGCTTGTTAGTCTAACTTCTACTAGCAATACAAGGTGCATAAATATTTTAAGTGTGACTCCTACTTACTTGTAGTTTCTTCATCTTCTAAGTCTTTCATTATAAGCTTTTCAGCATCTTGATTGCTGCTCTTTATAAAGTTTAAATAGGACAGAACTGATTCTGACAAGTCATCTGAAATCTAGAAAAACACAAAGTTTGGCATAAATTCTGCATTTTCATCTCACAGCCACAACAAGAGGTAAATACTTGATGTGCAAGAATAAAGACTCATTTTGAATTCACCTATAAAGCACTGATGGAGTTTTAGTAGCAATTGCTACCAAAATTGTTACCAATTCCTAAACTCTTCCCATTGTCTTATTACCTATTGAACAATTAATAATTCTCATTTTTAATTATATTATAATTAAATTTTGAATGGAATACATTTTAGTAACTTATCACCCATTGTAACATTTCCTTTATAATTGTGCTGCACCAAGAAATTAAGGAAAAGATTAAGACAAAAAATAATGCCTATTAATACCTATGATGCATAGGATCTTTTTCTTAAAAATGTTCAGACTCTTTAAAAAATAAATTAATTTTTAAATTACTGATGTTTAAAGTATGCGTGTAAACCAAATGCTTCAACTTTCTCTACTACATAGATACTTTGTATTTAAAAGACTGTTTTTTACTGCAAGGATTTGTGAAAATGGACTGCCTTCTCTCAGATTTGTAAATTGTGGTAAACACTGCTGGCATTCAGCATGTTAGTGCATAAATAATTAAAGCCTTTGTCTAACTTTATGTCATACCAAACACAGGATTTATGGCCACATACGACCACTATCATCTACTCTAATATCCTGCAGACCCAAATAACTGATTGGATTTCAGAGGACAATCTTTCCCCAAAATAAGAAGTCATCCAAAAAAGAGGATTTTAAGCACTAATTTATATGAAATTAATATCAGGAAGTCTTCAAACATAAGACAGCCTCTTGTAAGATTTAAATGAAGAATCATTGGTTTATTCATCCGGATTTAACCTACCTCATTAGCTTCAATAAAATCTTCCAGCTTCAGAGGATTCTGAAGTAAATAATTATCTAAGAGTCTGATTTTCTCACTTAAACAGTGTGCTGATACTCATCCCTTCTATTGTCTTGTCACCACTGGAGGTTACATTTTTCATGAAGCAACACTACTGAGGCTACTTTTCAGAAGAAATCCCCAGGTTAGGTATGTCAGGAAAAAGTTCATTCATCAGACAGGCTTTCCAATGCCCATACTACTTTCAAGCAGAAATAGAAGCAGTTTTAGCCCACTGAGTACTTACCGTCTCACCATCACTCAAAGCTTCATCTGATACCTCTGTGTCAGGATCATCTTCTTCAAACAAAGAAACGCTGACTCTTCCTAATTCAATTTCTATTTCTTTTTCAATTCCTTCAGTATCTTCTGACATTCTAGTTTCCACAGCACCTTATCTGCTTTCAAAGGCACACAAAGAAAATATTAACTTTCAGCACCGCATCAATCAAAATGAAGAAGGTGCTCATTTAGCATGAGTTTATTCAGATATATTTATTGAACGGTTGGCCTAAAACATGAAAAGGAATATGAGAAGTTTGTTCTGAACACCTCACTCCATGCCAACAAGCAAAAAATTAAGAAAAACATTAGCTTGTGGTAAGAGAATACACCCTCGGTCTACTCTAAATTTTGCAAGTGTTACCAAATTTGAATATTAAAAACCTCTGCCTGCTCTCTACTCCTTCTGGACAGAGAGTATCAGTATCTCTACTCACTATGAACAGTGCTACAACTTAAGCCTCACAGGGGTTTTTCTCCAGCCCCAATAGCTGTAAATAATTTTTTTTAAAAAAGCTTCAAACAATAAATACATGCTAACAATGACAAAAAAAAGAAGGGGGAAAAAAAAAAAAAGAAAAAGACTAAGAATCCAGAACACAGTCGGTGAAGTTGTAATGACACAGAGAAAGCAGTGAGACACGGCCTAACCCACAGAAGTACAAAACTTGTAGGTGGATCCAGGTAGGAGGGGAAGGCGTCCCTTGCTACCCCTCCCTCCACAACCCTCGCCCCAGCTAGGGCACATGGGGGGCAGCCCAGACCTGCTCCATCACAGGCAGCGAGCAGCTCCTTGTTCCTCGCCGGCTCCTGGAGCAGGAGATGGGACACGCCGAGCGCATCTCAGCCATGAAGCTGCGAAACATTTTCTCGCTGAGAGAAACTACATCTCCCAGAGGAGGCTGCCCGCCCATCCCCGTGTCTGCG
>NW_010314761.1:1426-1707 GCF_000700745.2 Antrostomus carolinensis | reverse complement strand
CCCGGGCCCGCAGCCCCGCCGCCAGCCCAGCCCTGCCGGTCTCGGGGCCCCCCTCGCCCCGGCGCTGAAGCAGCCCCTTGGGGACGGAGGAAAGCGTCTTTCTGCCGCAAGACCAGCCGCCGCCCGCCGAGAGGGAAGCGTCTGAAGGAAATGCGAGCTTGTGATTTCGGAGCACTCCAGGCATCAGCTCCCTCCTCACCGGCTTTGACTTTCCTTTAGCGGGTGGCTGCCTTGCCGGCTCGTCGTCATCACGCATCTCGGGCTCCGGGACCAGATCATTT
>NW_010314761.1:450-1371 GCF_000700745.2 Antrostomus carolinensis | reverse complement strand
CTTTTTTTTAAGAGACAAAGTGTCCAAAAATGGTTCAGCCTGCTTAGCCAAATGATTTCTTGCGTGGACGCTGTATTTTTAATGTTTTTTATTATTATTTTTGGAGGGGGAAGGATTGAGTAGAAGAAATCCTTCAGCGAAGGGAACCCAATTCTTTGCTCCCTGTTGAAGAGAAGATCCGATTCCAGCTGCAGACAGAGAACCGTGGTTCGTGTAGATCTTTCAGTCTCGGTTTCGAAGCGCTAGATATTGCAGGGTCAGAGCAGAACTGCCTTCTCCCGAGCGGTTTGCCTGTCGTGGTTGTGGCTCAGAGATCGCCTGCCCCCTCCTCGCACCATTTCTGTTGGTGTTTTTGTTTGGTTGGTTTGGCTTTTTTTCCCTCCCCTTTTCCCCCTTTTTTTCTCCTCTTTTTATTTTTTTTTTTTTTTTTAATTCTTTGATTTGATTTGGGTGAATTCCCTCCCTCCCTTCCTTAAACGAAAATACTAACTCCGAAGCCGAAATCCATGCCCCCTGCAATTCGGAAGAATCGGGTCTAATATGCCAGTGTCATCTTCGCCTTGCAGTAGTCGCGATGAAGGAAAAATCCAAGAACGCGGCAAAGACTAGACGGGAAAAAGAAAATTGAGAATTCTACGAACTGGCCAAACTCCTACCCCTGCCCTCGGCCATCACCTCTCAGTTGGACAAGGCGTCCATCATCCGCCTCACCACCAGCTACCTGAAAATGCGAGCCGTCTTCCCCGAAGGTAACCACCCCGCGGCTCCCCGGGACGGACCGTCCGCCCTCCCGCCCGGCCAGCGCAGGGCAGCACTGCGGCCGGAGAGGGGGGCGGGGGGCACATACCTCGTCTCGGGACGAGCCTGCATCGCCTATACGTCCTGGGAGGAAGCGAGGGGGGGACGGGGACGGGACGAAAC
>NW_010314761.1:0-207 GCF_000700745.2 Antrostomus carolinensis | reverse complement strand
GCCGCGCAGGGCTGGCCGCGGAGAGGGCGCGGCCTGCCCGGCCGGCGGCGGCAGGAAGGCAGAGTCGTTCGGTTAATCTCCCCCTTCTCCACCCTTCCTCCCCTGCTGCACATTCAGCTCCGTCTTGCTCTGGGGGACCGTCCCGAAGAGAGCGGGCTCCTCTCGTTTTCGCCGTGCCCGGCGTCTGCGGGCCCGGGACACAGCCTC
>NW_010314760.1:0-8708 GCF_000700745.2 Antrostomus carolinensis | reverse complement strand
TTCTATGATTCATTCTATGATTCATTCTATGTTCTTAAAGTCAAATTTTTGATCTATGTTGTTACTTTGTTTCAGTAGGAAAACCTGTAGCAGAAAACCACATGAAGTATACTTCTTGTTCCACAAAAAATTATATTGGGTAGTATCATGAAGAAATACTACTTACATAGAATGAAATGACCTTACATTTCTTTAAAAGATTCCAGGTAGCAGAATATCATGGAAAAAAAAAAAAAAAATCATATAACATCTATAGGTCCAGATCAGAAAAGTACTTCAGCACAAGTTTAAGTCTCATTGACTTAAATGCTTAACTAACTGCTTAATTTGATCTAACATCTGATTGATCTAAAGGCTACAGTAAACAACTAAGTTAAATGCATACATGTGTATTCTATAACAGTATAATTAAATATGTGCTTACGTACTTTATGAAGATAAAATTGTTTTGATTTAAATTTGAATAACTTTAACACAGCCTTCCCCCAGAGAAGCTCTATTTTATATATATATATATATATATATATATATCACTAGAGTGAAGTGTGTTTCCTCCTTGATATATATGAAGAAAATCTTCCTGATCCCTCAGACATATTAACTTAGCCCCTGACCCTGTGGTAAACTTCCTTGAGTGTAGAAGTTTGTTGAATTCAAATGGTTTCTGCATACATACCGAGATCTGTTTCTGTGGGTAATCTTACTGGGGCTGTATCTTAAAGATTATAATAACTGAGAGGGGTGGGGTGCAGGACATAAACTGACAGCAACAGCATGGCTATTCTTCAGATATATAGTGCATTTCAAGAGTATCCCATAGTACAGGCGGGTCAGGGACTGGAATGACAGGGAAAAGCCATCTCCAGTCTGTTCCACTGAATTCTTTATGTAAAGACAAACTCATCACACCTTTCCATTGAATAACAATTTACTGGACTGTTAAAAAAAAAAAAATGAAAATCCATTTGATGTCACTTCACTGAGGACCTTCCTTTGGACAATATGCACAAAAATCATGATATTATTATGAGACTCAGTTGTAGCGAACAGACCTAAGTACTTAACAAACCTTCTCAGTTTATGTTTAACATTAATTAATTTGAGCCATCTCCCTGTTAATGCTACTAAGGGAGACTGTGAGAGAGCTGAAAGGAAACTTATTTTAGAAAAGCGATTTAGTAAAGAACTTGAGGAACTGGGGGAGATATATCAGACTGAGAAAGGGAATCTGAATGCCATGAAGCAAGTAAGTGGGGAGGATGACGAGTCATGCAGCTTATTTGTAGTGAAGTGGGAAGCATGGAATGAAACTGGATGACATGAAGGGGAACGGGCAGGAAGGGAGTGGCTGGTATTTGTGAGACCTTAAAAATCAGGATGAAATGACAAAAGGAAGGGAAAAGTTAATAACTGTCCTAAGTATAAGGTCAGGCATAGTTGTTGTTTCCTTGCAATGTTTTGCACTTTTCCAGCCCATTTTACTTTTTACCTAAGATAAACCAATGTGACACAAATATTAAAACAAACAAACAATCCTCAGAGACTGTTGCTTTTTGTCATTTTTACACTCTTTTCCTCTAAGATAAAGATATCAGAAAAGTTTGACTTTACACTAAATTTTACTGTTACTGGGAAATGAGAACAAATATTTACTCAGAATGGATCTGTGTCTGGATATCAGAAGCATATGTTAAATAGAGTTTTGTTCATGTAAAAAATATTGTTGATCTTGTAAAAATATCAGTCTTCAAAACACATTGTACAATACTGCTATGAGTTGTTATAAACTACTTCATATCAAGTGCTACTTGAATATAACTGTTAAACAAATGCTTATTCCTGATTGTGTACCTCTTCTCTTTTTAAGAATTGCTACATATTTTTAATCAAAGATAACCACCACCCATTGTTATGAATCAAGACACACTGATATAGCTAAAACATAGTCGATTAAAGATAAGCTGGAATTAAATTATTTTGGTGTACAACAGACTTTTGGATCTTTATTTGGAGCTTCTTATTATTCATCAATTGCGAAGGTGTTTTTCTTTGTTTTCACAAGGTGCAATGATTGTCCTATATTGCAGTCCATGCTGGCAAGTTTGCCCGTTATTACTATCCATATGGATGCCTGCTGGAGTATTTAATTTTCTGCTTTGTCTGGAGAGGAAGTGAGTCTTTCTAAAGGATATGGGATTTACACTCATGCCCAGGCATCAGGAGGTACAGCTGAATGTGGAGATAAGACAATTTCTAGATCTAGCCATCAAAAAAACTCTAAAGATTTAGGTGGAAGGGGCTAGTAGGACGTTCTGTCATGTACTTTGGACTCTGGTTTTCAATATCTCAATTTAGAACTCTAAATTCCATCTGTATTCAACAAAGATAAGGGAATATATCAAAGCTGACTGCAACAACCTCTACACACACTTTCAATGCCTGAAGTAAGCAGTCTGACTGATTAATGAAGTGCTGTTTCTCATGTCACTGATTGAAAATTGAAGTTATTGACAGATCTGCTTCCCTAATTATTTACCTGATGTTACCTGGTATTTTTGCTGCATTGTTACAAAGCTAGTGTGTAAGTATACCTATAAACAACTATATATGTTCCTGATGATTAATTAATTTAAAATTCCAAATTTTAAAAAATCCTGTGTCATAACACACAAGTGTACACAATTCAATGAATTATTTCTATGGTCTTCAAGTCAGACATAAAGACATATCTTAAGAATTGCATGACATTAAAATTTTCTACATGATTGAAAGATACAAGTCACGACTTTTTTAAAAATTCCTTTAACTGGATTATATTCTGAAAAATAGAGGAGCATTCAGTTTATACATTCCCATAATTCTTAAGAGAGTTAAGAGATGAAAGGCAATTATATTTTCTAGTTTGGTTCATATTTGTTTACAAAGATTTGAAGGATACTGGAGTATCACTGGATTTTTCCCAAAGAACAGCAAATGACATTTTTTTACCTGCATGTTCTTCTTATGAGAGCTTTATCTGTTAAAATTTGTCAAGATTTACTGCTTTAGCAATATATGACATGACATAACTCAGAGCATGACATGTTGATAGATGTGGAAGCTATGGTGAAACAAGGCATCTATTCAGCTCATTTATCAGAGAATTTATAGGTACTTTCTTTCGTTTGCAAAGCAAGTAGCAGAATAATAAATGATGAACAACAAAAGTTATTCCACTTTCCTTGAACCTTGTTCAATAGGAAGGCATTGTGCATTTCATAGGCAGTTTCCCACTCCATTTCAAAATAGCACTGTATCAGGCAACATGAGATTAAATAATCTACCATGGCTGTACATTTAACACGTATAGGAAAGTACATGGCTCTCACATGACAGAGTAATTGCCTGTTGTGTCACTTTACCCCATAATTTTGCTAGCACAGTGAAAAAATTATGTCAATGGACAGCTCATGGATTATCACTGTTAGATGGCAGACTATTGTGGATTTTTAAAAATGTTTTATTTATCATCTGTGTTATTACCTTACTGGTGCCAGAATGCCTAATTAATATCTGATTCATTTTGGCAAATCACTGAAATTTCTTTTGCTGATCAGTGTACAGATCTTAACATTTTGAATATCTTTTACAAAAACAAGTATTATCTGTGTGCTGTACAGCCATATCTCTCTATAATTAGTGTTTATGTTTCTAATAGGCTCGGCTAGCTGCAAATATTATTTTGATTTTTCATTCTTAAAATAATTACCAAGTTTTGCAACATTTATCTTTCAAGGGAATAACTGTTCTGAGATCAGACATTACAAGTTTTACTCTGTTTTCAGAAAGCTGTCAAAATGCAGAGCAAAAAATAGATTATAAAGAGTCTTTTCCAGGGAGACCTTAAAGCCACCTTCCAGTACCAGAAGAGGGACCTATAACAAAGCTGGGGAGGGATTTTAACAAGAGCAGGTAGTGAGAGAACAAGGGGTAATGGCTTTAAACTGGAAGAAGGTAGGTTTAGATTAGATATTAGGAAGAAATTCTTTCCTGTGAGGGTGGTGAGACACTGGAACAGGTTGCCCAAGGAAGTTGTGGATGCCCCCTCCCTGGAAGTGCTTAAGGCCATGTTGGATGAGGCTTTGAGTGACGTGCTCTAGTGGAAGGTGTCCCTGCTAATGGCAGGGGGGTTGGAACTAGATGATCTTTATTGTCCCTTCCAACTCATACCATTCTATGATTCTATGATTTTTAGCTCAAAATCTGCTTGAGTTGCTATTTTTTCAAGCCTTTAATTATTAAAAAATAGTGTGAAAAGCTGAAAGTAGTAAGGAGTATATTCAATAAAATCTTTAAGATTGACAGATAGGGAATTTTTCACTGAAGATACATAGGATGTTCTACAGAGAATATAAAGTGTAACTGCAAAGAGTTAAATGGAAGCTATAAACTGCCTGGGAAAACTATACAGGGAAAAAAATACTGTTAAATTAGACATTGAACAATAATAGCAAAAGAGGAGTTAGAATAGTTTCCTACCTAGTGGACTTGAGTAGGAATAAAATGAACTTCCAATATGAATTCTGTTTAGACTAAATCTTACAAGAACAAAATTGAACACAATTAAAAATGTCACACTGTATAGGAGCCAGTTTGCATTTTCAGTCAGTAATAGATATTTAATGGATTTCAATTTTAATATCATATACACATGAAAGTCTCTGTATAATCAACAGGATTCACTATGACTGTACTTGAATCTTATTATATTGCTTAGATCACATTAATTTATTAACTCCACCATGAAGATGAGACATAAAATTGGGATGTTGTCTGTTCCCTAAACCCCTCAAACTGGAGGACTTTTAAAGATTATTTCCACAGAACATAATCAGATTCAGCTTTGTTAAGGCAGGACAAAGCAAGCCTAGGCAGTCATTAATTAGGAACAATTCTGTTAAACTCCTTGGTATCCATTATGAGGACATTTATGGTTGAGTTTTTATTGGTTCTGGGAACTACCATCTCCTACACAGTTGTTAATGCTCAGTACTTCCAAAAATAATTCCATTAATGTTTCTAATTGCAAAGTTGTTGGCTCATTTACCCCTCATTTTTTTCAATGCTGATAGCACCCATGCTTTTTTGGAAGCTATCTAGTGCTTCTGCTAGTTTTCACTATTTCTTATAACTGAACAGAAAATAAACTAGTAAAGTGATTAGAATATAAATTTTACACTTTTTGCATATAGTGCATGGTTAATTTATTGTTCACCATGTCATGGTCACCTAAACATAAATTAAAAAAACACATTCTTTTTGGAAAAATATATCAAATATTGTTAAACACAAAAAGTAGAAACAAACTCTTGTTCAAGAGGTCCCTAAACTACAACTGGTCAGAAATTGGTTATATTATTCCGCATATCCTATTATTATATATTTTTCTGCATAACTGTTTTTATATAACTACTAATTTTAAAAAAACCCAAAACACTCCAACCAACCAAACAAACAAAAAACCCCAAAAAAACCCAAATCAGTTGTATTACATACCCCATTCTTATATTTTTGCTCAGCCCCCAGTCTTAGAACTCAGGTATTACTGTATGAATTCTCTGCCATATTGTAACAGAAATTTATACAGGACACAGGATGAGATAAAGCAGGTTCCTTGATTTTCTGGAAAAGGGTGAGTTTTATTTCCTCTGTTACATTTCAGATAGCAATTAGTCCTCAAGAAGGAATCAACTTTAACAACCTTTTCTTCCTCCAAAATTCAAAGGTGCTTATGTTTTTTTCAGCTCTGCCTCTAGAATGTTATATCTTAATGTAATTGCTCTTGATTAGTAATTCCAAAATACTTTATATATCTGAGTGCTCAATGCTCTTTCACACCTGCAGTTATCTACCATATTCTGAAACTCTGATTTGTATATGGCCTGAGATTTCTTAACACACTGCTTTCAAAAGTATTTTTTCAGTGCTGTGAGTTGTTTAGCATTTATATTAGACTACGTGGAGGGCATCTACACCTAATAAGTTTTATTCTCATATCAAAGATAGCACTGGGCAATAAAAGAAATTTAGGATGAAACAGAATGTGAGGTTTTTAGGTAAAACAGAATAGAAAAGAAACCATGAAATACCAATATATATATTCTCTAGCTCAAAAGGACCCCGTACCAAGTTTCCTCTCATCCACACTGGGTCTTTAAAAAAATATATTGCCAATTCATATTTGCCTATTTAACTTTATGATAAGAAGCTAGGTAGCTAAAATCCAGTGGTATCTCTCACATTTTTTGCTAGACTGAATCCTTACGACTCCTCAATAAAACTAAGCAGTGTATGTTGCAAAGGTGGTTGTTACTTACTTAAGCTAATCCTTGTAGAGAGTTACTCAAAGCAAGAGGCTAATTACCATGAGTCATTTGTTAAATGATCCTTTCTCTCTCATTTACTTTCATGAGGCCTTAAGCTAAAGCTAGCCTTGGTGCTTCCCTTCTGCTCTTAGAAAATATTCAATGCTGATTTGAAAATATATTTTTATATTAAAATATTACTGTAGAATCTGAAAAAAAAAAAAATCTGTCATCTGATTCTTCTTAATGAAGTTTAAGAGTTTGAGGGTGCCACAGAAAAAAAGTAATAGTCAAAGAATTTTCTCCTAAGTCCTCATCTTCACTACGATCCAGAAAAAGTTTTCTGATATTATGCCTAAGGAGAGTCGTTTAGCAAATGATGTTTAAGTAGGCCTGACGATGGGATGATCATCTAGACCAGAGATTTAAAAGGTCCAGGCAGCGATACTATGTATGATTCAGTCTGGGGAAGCTGTCTTCACAGTGGACATGAGGACATGCCTAATATTTGCCACACCCTGATACAAATGTTGACTGGCATAATACAGAATTGATTTACAGTTAGCTTAACATATACTTTTGTCTCGTGTTATTGTTTGTGAGTAGGATAGAGGAAAAAAAATATCCCGTAGTTTGGTTTCTATGCTCTTGTTTACAAGACATTGAGTTATGCAGTTTGCAAAGAAATGTTGACAGGACTTAGGCAACAAATCATAACCAATAAATACAGAATAATAAGCAAATTGTCTTTGAAGCAAACATTTTAGAAATCATAATTAGTGGGGAAAGTAAAAAAAAAAAGTCTGAATTTTCTGGCAAAACAACTTGTAATAGTCATCATTCATCATTCATTGTATCAGTCCCTAACTACAGTAAGAACCTAGGCCCACTGGAAAATTATAGTGGGAAAATTGTTCCAAACTAAAATATTCCTTTCATTCCTATAGGAATTCCTCTTCTTTTCTTTACTAAAATAGATGCACAGCAATTTAATGTCATTTAATTTCCCAAATTCTTTTCAAGGAGTGTACCTGCTCAGACTCAAACTATATTGAGCCAGGATGATTCTGATTGTGTCAAACAGGCTGTAGTGATTAGCAATCCTGTGCTATCCTGATGGACAGAGACTCATTTTAGTTACTCATTTTTTCATCACATTCTCTCAAGTTACAGCAATCCAGTAGAACTAATCATGGAGCTGGAAACCTCTAGAAAACTTCATCTGCAATCTGTCTCCTGAACAACAAAGACTACAACAAGCACAACAAACTCATTCTCTGTTTTTCACATTCAAAAAGGATATTGAGTCCAGTTAAAAATCTCTGTTTTTACTTTCAGTGGTATATGCTCATATTTTCCAAAAAAATCATCTAACACATCAAGGTTCATCTTTTGGCTGATAAAGTT
Source organism: Antrostomus carolinensis (assembly GCF_000700745.2). Taxonomy (NCBI): domain Eukaryota; kingdom Metazoa; phylum Chordata; class Aves; order Caprimulgiformes; family Caprimulgidae; genus Antrostomus; species Antrostomus carolinensis. The sequence continues at coordinate 957 of NW_010314760.1, read as the reverse complement.
GAAATTTCATCACAAAAGAGCTTTCTGTTGGAAATACACAATTCATTCTTTGGGAGACAGATGTCTTCACTATGAAATGCAAATAGAGATGAATTGAGTACACTTATTTATTTGAAATAGAATAACATATTTCTACTGGCAATATTCAAAGTTAAACAACATTAAGGAATGCAGAATCAGTGATGAGACAGATGATCTGTAAGCATCTACTCAGCTTGCATTCTTCAGTTTGCAGCAACTTAATTTCTTTCATATGTTGCTGAACCCAAACAACCAGGCTTATGGGGTAGACATTATTAGCTCTGACGCAATCATGGTAGAGATTATTAGCTCTGATGCAATCATGCAAAAGTATGTGTTGACTACTTCCGAATTTGAGAGGTAAAATAGCATTGTACTTAACTAATGTGTTATCTCGCGCATGGGTCCTAATTTTTCTCTTATTGGAAAATATAAGCAGTTGTCTTATCATCTTTCTTTCTTTAACTAACTCTCTTCAGTGTAGACTGCACCATATGCACTTTTAAAAGGCCTAAATAAAACTCTGGATTAATAACATACCTCACCCAAAGTTCTGGGAATGCTCTGGACACTCTGAAAGAGAAAGTGAAGAAGTAACAAGCACTAGTTGCATCACTCAGTGAACCACCAGATTGTTCGCATATTCTTGATAGCAAAATTAGTGTCCTGGTTTTTGCAAGGATAGGGTTAATTTTCTTCTTAGTAACTAGAAAGCACTGTGTTTTTGTTTCAGCTGGGACATGGTGTTTGGGTAGTTTGCAAGTGCAGAGGCCTGGAGGGGAAGCTAGCAAAACCCAGAATTGACAGTTGGACATGCCAATAAGATATTCCGTATCATATTACATCATGTTCATTATATTAACCAGGGCTGAGGGGAAAAAAAAGGGGAGATTCTCTCAGGAATTACTCAGGCTCGCTTTTCCGGGATTGCGATTT
>NW_010314759.1:0-4736 GCF_000700745.2 Antrostomus carolinensis | reverse complement strand
TTCTCAGCATTTCTCTCCTAACAAATCCCAACTGAACCCAAAACCCAGCGCTGTTCTGGCTGCTAAACAGAAACTAGCTCTGGCCCAGCTCAAACCAGGACACCAGCAGATGCAGACATAGACTGTCCTGGCCACGCTGTGCCTCTAGGCACAGCTCACTTGTTGCCCTTGAAGAATCCCCATAGCATCCCCACCTGTAGTGCACTCCATAGAAAATAAATTCTATTTAAAATAGATCCCATTTGAGATCCAGAGGCATGGGCATCTGCAGCCTGTTAGGAGTAAAGCTCTGTTACTCCTCAAACCTCTCAGCAGATTCATGTTTCCTAAGCAGATTTATAACTTTGCTGGAACAGCTGACACGTCAAACTCCAACCTCATTCAGTAATGTCTTACTAAATTGAAAAGGCCATAAACCACTTTTAAAAAAATGAAAGTTAGGACTAAAGATTTGAGTGCAGGTGACTGAATAGATGCTCAGAAAAGCATCACGAGGGAGAGGGAGAGGAGCAGACTTGGGAAGAGATGAAGCTTGGTGCCTTGAAGCAATACAAGACCAAGAAATGGCCCTGGAGATTAATTTATTACAGGGATAAAAGCAGATACTCAGAGACTGGGAAATAGGGAGGAATGAGTAAAAAGAAATGAGACTGAAAGCAAGGCAGGAAGTAGATCTACCTGCTGTAGGAACTGAGGAGATGATCCAGGTGGGTGTATAGTGGGTGGCTGCTGTGTGCGAGGGGGAGCAGCTGTATTGCACCCATGTTCAGGGCTGAGGAACTGGAACCAGCAAACCCCAGACTGAAGCCTCCTAAGGAAGGGGGAGATGCTGTCTGTGCTCCAGTCTGGGAGCATGAAAGGGTGGTAGGTGAGAGTGCCCTGAGTCAGCCTGAAAAATCCTGAGATCAGCTTTAAAATTAAAAGATGTATTTTTAGCCACAATAAGTTTGGGGTTTTTCATTTACTTCTTGGTTTCTGAGTGTTTAGGAGGTGCTTCTTTCCTGTGGGTGCTCTTTTTGCAAACCACAAGGGACAGGAACATGTAATTCCATTTTAAATAAGATAATGCTCTTGTGCAATTCGGTGAACACAGCAGCTGGAGTTTTAAAAGCAGTAAATACCAGCATGTTGTAATTAATATCCAGGGCTGGTTGTACCATTTTGATTTCACGGTGCGTTGTTCAGAAAACAAAAGGCAGAGCAGTTACATGGTGAAGTTCCCCGAAGACATTTAGATTTGCAGAATCAAACCAGGGCTTAATCTTACCCAAATATCCAAGAGTGACTGTTCAGTGTGGTTGTGACATCTGTGAAGTGTCACCCATCAGCCTTGGCTCCCCTGTGAGTGATCTCACTAAAAGACCACCCTATTTACTTGCTCTTAGCTACCATGGATCAAGTGCCATGTTGATCGGTGTGTAGGAACAACTACAACCATCAGACAATGCACTGTGCTTTGAAGAAATGCAAAATTCCAAGTGGTGTAATCCTCAAACCACCAAATCCCAAACTTTTGCTTGACACTTGTTTTGCGGCACTGAGTTTTTGGAGGGCTGCTGTAGGCTGGTGACAACATGTGTGCTCCTGCATTGGTGCTGTGCTGGCAGAATTAAACTCAAAGAGACTTTCTCTTGCTCAGAAGAAATGGTGTGAGCTTGTGGTAAGCTGTGACAGGAAAAGACAAGTCTGATGGAAGAGCTTCTAAGAGAAATCAGGCCACTAGAAGTAATGGGAGTTGTAATAATTCCTTTCTTGCGCTGTGGATTCCCCTGAGCTGAGGGTTGTGGGAGGCGAATGCAGAGACCAGCTGCCTGCACCGGACCAAAATGCTACCAATTCAAAAATTTAGACCGAATAGGAGTAAAGCCAGGACATTCTTCTTCACTTTTCCAATTTTCTCCTTCCCTGCTTGAGAGCTGTTTGGTCATTGCTGCTTTCCGAGTGTCACCTTTTGGGGATCAGAGGAAAACACAAGGATTGTCCTTAAAATGTCCCCCCAGCTTTCCTCTGCCTGCAGGCAGGGTCAGGAGGCACTGGCAGTGTGCTGAAGCCTTTCACAGACCTCTCCCCTCATTTAGGAAAGGGGAGGGGGAAAGAAGCAGATTTTGAACCTGTCTGCTAGCTGCAGCATAAAAAGAGCTGCCTGATTAAGCCTCGAGTAAATATTTCAGCTAAGTCCTAGCAATCAGGAACACTCAGAGCAATTTTCTGGCTTCAGATGAGCTCAGAGAGAAGAGCTCGTTTCAAAGGCAGAAGCTGCTCCAGCCTTGCTGTGCCGTGGTGGTGGGTAAGACGGGGCCATCAGACAGCAGCGTACCCCGGCTCTGCCCACGTATATGCCAGCAAACCTGTGCACATTGGCACACAGAGTACCAGCTGATTCCTCACAGTCATTTTCAGTTTCTTCCCAGCAACTTGGAACACTAATTGTACATTTGCAACAATGGCATAAATTATAAATTTGTGGGATGTAACTGTTTTCCAAAAAAAATGAATGCTTAGTCAGCTGAACTAATTCTTCTATTCAAATCAAATCGTGTCCTAGCCCATTCCCCTTCACATGGGGAAAAACAAGATTTAAGAAAGTCAGAATGCCTCATTTCAACTTTTTCCAGAATATTTTGTTTCAAACTGACTGTTCTCTTTGGAACATCATTTCCCATAGCTTTAAGAAATGAGAGTGAAGTGCTGCAGTTTGGGTGAATCAAAGTTTTGGTGTCTATAAAATGAAGGGGTTTTTTCTTCTTGTTCAACCAGTGAAAAATTAATGAGTCACTAATTAACACAGCTATGGTGTTGACTAATTGGTGTCCAAGAAACTAGATGATGGGTTGCAGTGGTGTGAAGGGGAAATCAGACCTTCTGTCTTGGCGAGCAGAAAGGGGAGCAGGACAGATGCCTGTGGGCTGGCAGGGCAGTGAGGAGCCAGGGGATTTTTGGAGGTTGTGCAGAGTTGAATTAGTTGACACAAATGCTTCTGGCCTTGTCCTCAGCCTTTGCAGGCATTTGGCTTTCCCACAGTATTGAACGAGGTGGAAGCACCCAAAGAGTGAGGGTGTGATTAGGCGTTTGGGATCCTAAAGTGAGCATGGGTGGGATTCTTCTTCAAGCTCATGGGCATGGCAAGAGCAGCAGTTCCCCAGCACTGCCGGGAATTTCCTATTTGGTTGCAGCAATGCCCATGGCTCGGGCTCTGGGACATGTGTCATGCTGGGAGGGACATTCCACAGCCTGTCCTGGCTAATAGCTGTTTGGCAAAAGGCCTCCCAGGTGCAGAGGGCAGGAGGTTTGGGCTGGAGAGGTCAGTGGTGGGCTGGGGACCAGCCCTGGGCTGTGAGCATCCCCTTGCAGGGTGGTTGGTGACATGTCAGCTGTGCTCACCCTGACCCCGGCTGGTCCCAGGCTCGTGGGCTGACCCTGCCTGGTCCTTCCTTGCTGTGTCTGGTTGCTCACCACAGTCATAAACCCACATTGAATTCCTCTGCCATTTCCCCAGGAGCAGATTTACCCCCGATTCCCTGAAGGGCGATGTGTGGGTCCAGGCATGCCTCTGGGCTGCAATTAGGCTCTGTAATCACAGGGGCAGAGACATCTGCATGAGACCTACCACAGAGGCCATCTCGTCCTGGACAGTCCTGGGAGCAATGAATCATTTGGTGCCTGGTGATTATTTTAGCTTCTCCCTGATGTGGCAGCATTTCTTGAGCAAAAATGAGAATTATCTTCTGAAGCCACCCCTTGTAATTCTTGTGTAAGAGGCAAAATGACTCAGCCGAGACCACAAGAAAAGTAGGTGACGGTGGTGATGTGAACCCCAGGCTCCCAAATCCATGTGCTGGATGTTCCCTATCCCCTGGAGAAGGGATAAAATAAAATCTTTGCAGTTTTTTGCACAAGAGGTCACTGCCAAACCCCACAGCCCATCCCTCACACTGCTGCTGGGTCTGCCAGGCTTCACCGGAGCTTGTCCCTTGCAAGCAAAGAGACACACAAAAAACTTTGCTGCTTTTGAATGTGTCAGGGAGTATTTTATCAACATTTCTGTGCTGTTTGGCTTGGAGTGTTAGTGACAGCGCAGAGCTGCTGATGATTAAAGCAGCAGACAGACATTCTTCACGCCGCCATCGAGATGCAGCAGGGCTGGTGGGACGAGGGAGTCTCCCTGCAGAAGGGTAATTAGCGTGTTCCTTGCAAATGAGAGCAGTGCCGTGTCATTCAGCAGTGCCAGCGGGAGGACTGCCTTATTTATCGTATCAATCTTCCTTCCTATGCACATAACTCACTCCTTAAGAGCATGACATCGTATATTAATTGTGGGAATGGCTCGCTGGTGGGATCGCGTGTTTGACTCGATGAATTATTCTGCTGAGGGCAGGGGTCTGGGTGGGCTCTGGAGCAGGGATCCTCACTCGGTTCTGGTGGGGACATGGGGGACCTGGCAGCCATGGGCACGAGCAGACCCCACAGGAGGATTGTGGTGCTTTTCCTGGGGCTTAATTGCACCAGCACCCCTGTTGCGTGGCTGTGAGCTCTCAGTGTATTTGTGATTTGTACTTGTGCATGCAAAAAAAGGAGAAGAGGAAAGGTTGCTCCTTTGGTTTTGCACCAGATGAGCCCCTCGGAGCTGACTTTGCTTCTGGGGAAGAGAAGAAAAAAGCTGCTGTTTGGCCTGTGTAGGTGCTGCAGCTGCTGAGCCAGAGCTGGCACAATGGAGGGATCACAGAATCACAGAATGT
>NW_010314758.1:3838-6747 GCF_000700745.2 Antrostomus carolinensis | reverse complement strand
GCGGGGGATGGCGAAGGGCTGCGAGACGTCCTCGGAGTCGAAGGCGGATGGGTCTGGGAGCGTCTCACCTGGGGGGGACACCCCGTCCTGCAGCTCAGCCCCCCCCAGCAGCGGGATGCCTGCAGGAGAAGGGGATGAGGGTTAGGGCTGCCAGAGCTACCCCCCCTGCTCAGGGACATGCTCGGGGACATGGGGACAGGGGCTGATGCAATAGGATTGTCCCTGGGAGTGTTTTGCCAGGAGGAGATTGTGAAATGGGGCTGCCCACACCAGGCACGTCCCAGCACATGAGGCCAAGCACAGCCCCGGTGTGTCCTTGCAGACAGGAAAATGAGGGTATGAAAATAATTGCTGTCTGCGCCCAGCACACATCCCTGGGACACCCAAGGTTGGTAATGGGGCAGGATTGACCCCAGGGAGCCCAGAAGGACTGTGGGTGGCCAAGGAGAGGAGGAGCAACCATGGATGTCACCTTCTCTGGGAGGGACAGAGTACTCGGGTCCCTCGTTGTCGGTGTCGAAGGAGGAGAAGGAGCTGTCCGAGACCCACGCGGCCGACGGCGGCTCGATGAAGCTGGGGTTGAAGGGAATTTCTGCATCGTGGTGGGAAACTGGGGAGGAGAAGACACCCAGCTGAGCTTGGGCACCCTGGGGTGCTCAGGGCTGGGGCAGGAGAACAACGCCTGCCCCAAGACGTGCAACGGGGCGAGGCGGGTTGCAGGCTCCCCCAAAAATGGTGACAATGTGGAGGGCGTGGGGTGGAGGTGACAGCCTGGAAGGGCTTTTGCCAGTGCTGCTTTTTTTTTTTTTTACCTGTGACTTTGGGAAGTTTGTAGCCACCCAGGGCAAAGCAAGGCATCATAGCGCTGAGGTTGGCCAGCACCCCCTGCACGTGGTGCTTCATCCTGGCCAGGACATCATCATCCGGCACGGCCGCCCTGCACAGGGGAGATGGGCATGAAGGGACACAGGAGACAGGATTTTGCAACAAAAGTCACAACATATTAAAAAAATAAAACCCCAAAACCTGTCTCTAGCATCTGCTGGGCCAGCTCCACAGCAACAACAGGCGACACAGAGCAGCAGCAGCAGGAGAGGGACGAGGATTGCGGCTGCAAGAGTCCCATGGTCCTTAAAACCTGTGCAGAGAGGATGCGTTGAGTCTGGTATGTCCTGTGGCTGCCGAGCGCGTAGAGCCACCCAACATGAGAGCTCAGGAGCCAGCAACCTGCAGCAGGGGCAGGAGGGACCAGGCAGGACCAGGCTTCCTCGTGGCCTCCCAACTTCTCCAACATTATGGTCCCTTGCCTAGCACCAAGGAGTAAATTTGTAGTTGCTCTTACTCAACACGCAGTCCCCCCGCACAGGGTGGCAGGTCCCCCGGGAGCACTGGCAGGAGGAGGAACAGTTCACTCCAAAATACCCCTCCGGGCAGGTGTCGTTGCAGCTGGAAGAGAGAGAAAAGGTGGGAAATGCCCCGGGGGAGAGCGGGGTCCCAGCCCTGCCCCGCTCCCAGCATTACCTGACTCCCCAGTAACCCGCCTGGCAGACACACTCTCCCGACACGGGGTCACAGCTCCCCGCAACGCACTCGGGGCAGAGGAGCTGGCATCCGTCACCGAAGGTGCCCGTGGGGCAGGAGATGTTGCAGCTGCCAAGACAGAGAACGAAGCATCAGCTCGCTGCGCCCCGGAGCAGGGAACCCTGCGAGGACCAGTGACCTGATGTTGGACATACCTGGGTCCCATCCAGCCAGGCTCACAGTGTGGGCAGGACCCGGTCTGTGGGTCGCAGACCTCCCCGTGCCGGCAGTGGGGACAGGGCTGGAGACAGTCCTCGCCGTGGAAGCCGGGTGCACAGGGCTCCTGGCAGAGGGTCCCGTTCCAGCCGGGCTGGCAGGCCAGGCAGAAGCCATCCACAGGAGAGCAGGGCTGGCTGCGCTTGCAGCTCCCACAGCTGCATGGGAAAAGGGGTGGTGAGGTCTTGACACCCATCCCAGCCCCTGTGAAACACAGGTTTCACCCCACACCAGCACTGAGCATCGGTTTGGATGATGGGGAAACGCTCTAGAGCATTTATCACACTGTAATGGCAACAGGGCAGGAGGGAAGCAGGGAGAGAAGCTGCTTTATTGCCCTGGGGAGAGATACTGAGGACAACCAGATTTTGGGATGACATCAGTCCTTTCTGCTGGAATTAGCAGGATGTTTCTTTTGGGACAACATAGAATCATAATGATTAGAAAAAAAACTTTAAGATCATGGAGTCCAACCATAAATCTAATACTACTGATTCCACCTCTAAACCATGTCCCTGAGCACCTCATCTACCTGTCTTTTAAATACCACCAAGGAAGGTGACTCCACCCTCTCCTTGGGCAGCCTGTTCTGATGTTTGACTGCCCTTTCAGTGAAGAAGTTTTTCCTCAGATCCAATCTAAACCTCCCCTGGTGCAACTGGAGGCCAACACTGATGCTGCATCCAGCCACAGCTACTCAAACCCCCCCGGATGCCTCTCCCTGCCCAGCCAAAGGGACAGACATGACTGTGATGACTTTTTCTATAAAGGGGGGTACTCACAGGGTCCCCCCACTGCTCCCAGCTCACCTGTGCACACACTGAGACCCATATTTCCCCGCCGGACAGGGATCCCGGCAGCTCCTGCCCTGATATCCGGGGTTGCAGCTGCAGTGCCCAGTGAGAGGGTGACAGGAACCGTACAGGCAGTCACAGCGTCGCTGGCACGCCGGTCCCCAAAACCCAGCTTTGCATTCACACTTGCCCGTCTCCTGGGCGCAGGGTGAGAGGTTGCAGGAGCATTTGAAGCTGCACCTCCTGCCCCACCAGCCCGGCAGGCAGCGGCAGTGCCCGGGGAGGGGGGCGCAGTGGGAGCTGGCGGGGGTGCCCTGG